>NC_142291.1:32504741-32804741 GCF_965620075.1 Prunus avium
ATCTAGAATACCCCTGTACATGTCGAAGTGAGATTCCCTTGCAAAAGAAAAATCAAAGTTGTTAGTAGCTCTGATGAGCTCAGCAGCAGAGTAAGAACGAATAGGATGAGATTTTCCATCACAAGAAGCAATAAGATCCTTTAGTAAGATGCTTCCATTCTTCAAGAATGATCTCTTTCTTTCCTCCTTTCGCTTTAAACGTGGAATGATTGAGAACCTGATATATATATATATATACACACAAAAGAGCCCACACAATGCACAAAGGAATGAATAAGAAAACGATAAAATGAAAATAATTAATCTATCCCAATTCTCAAGAAAAGACATAGCATTAGCACCCACACTTTGCTTTCATTTTGTTCTTTAGAATTTTACATGAAATCCAAAGAGATCAAATCTCAGCTTTCATATATTTACAAACTGAGAAACAATAATAATACTCAATTTTGACTTACTTAAAAAAACCTTGAAGGAAAGGAAAGCTATATATTTTTGTTAAAGGATTAAAACCAGGGAAAAAAGACTTACAAGGCTTTGGATGCCATTGTTTACACTTGAAATTTCTCTGTTTATCACCCAGGCCCCTTAGAACTGGACTCGGATTGCCCCAAAATAAACAGTAATTTGTTGATATCTCCTCCCTGTCTGTATGCTGCAGATTTCGTGCTCAAGCACCAGTTTAGCTCGTTAGTTTCAGCTTCTCTGAGAATTCTATAACAGTTTCCAAGTTTATTAATGAGCTTTGCGGAGTCAATGCCCTATCATGATTGGTAGGAATAACATACAGTGGGACCTAAAAACCCAACGTTTTAAATTTATTTTAGAAAGATATTTGTTTCTTTTTGCTTGTCCAAATCTATAAACATTTGTTTAATCAAATTGGGAAGATGCATGGCAGCTGCGTCCAACTGAGTCTTTTCAGATTTATAACGCGTTTGCTTGGAGATCATGGGGCCGTTTATAATCGTTCGGGGGAGTTGGAATTTCCAAGTTGTAATGTCTAGAAGCCACTCATTAATTATTCATTCATACTTTTAAAAAGTACATATCATCACCCTTTGCCTCGTCATTGTCTTTTTCGTGTTCCTTTCTTCCCCCAAACAATTACCTTTCATGATCAAACACATGAACTTCCACTGAACTTCCAGGAAGCCCTATTAAAAATACAAGCAACTTGGGTCATTGTGACAAAATCACAAACACCTACCATGCCAACAGAAGAAAAAAAAAGAAAATAAAAACCCCTCAAGTTAACTGAAAAAATAAAAATAAAAAATGAAAAACTTACAAGAATATGAATGACATTTTTTCGACTTCAAATCTCTCTGTTTAGCACCAAGAAAACAGTAATTTGTTGATATATCCTCCCACTCTACTGTACATTTCGTGTTCAACGGCCGGTTACTTTTACTCTAAGAAATTGCAAGCTCAACGCCCGGTTATGAATACTAGGAAATAACGTGCAGTCAAAGGCCTAATGTCGTCGTTTGCATTTCACAAAACAAAACCAAATAAAATAAAATAGAAAAAGAAAAATGATTTATCTTTTTCAGATACAAAAATTGTCATAAACATTATTTCACGTTTAAAAGAGAAAAAAATTAAAGATATCAATGGGGGAGTAGGTGCTAGGCGGTTGGTTCTAGGATACTTGTGCGTACCCGTTAGATTGGGCTCTTAAAAATTTGAGAGCGTTCACGAAAGATATGGTGATTGTATAACTTGTACTTAATGAGACAACTAGTAATATTGCAAACTAAACTAAGGAGAAAATTCGCCAAGGTGGTATGTGTTGATGTTGTAGCAGACGAACTAAAACACGAGAAGATCCTTCAATAATGATATTGGAGATACCAAATTTTCTAGCACAAAATAGTCCAAATTTTAACAATTCCTCGGTAAGTAGTGGATGGAAGACACACAATTGAATTTTCTTGATCTTGTTTTTCAAAATGTTTCTTTAATTAAATTTTTAGATTTTTTTCTTTAATTTTACATTTCAAAGATTAATCTAATACTTTTATATATCTCTATTTTTCATCCGTCAAACTTAGATTTTTAATAAAAGAAAGTAACATAAGGAGTATAAATGAAATAAAAAAACCTGTAAGGTCTGATTGCAATTACACCAAACCTCATATAGTGTAACTGAAATTGTCCGTTTTATGTATTTGTTGGGAAGAAGATGCACGGAAGCTTCCCCCAATTCCTTTAATAGAAAGAAAATAGGTTGCCTTCCCCTCTATTCCCATGCCGATTTGGGATATCAAGAAAGGACCACACGCATTAGGAAGATAGTCAGAAAGAAGATAAAAACAAAGTAGACGATGAGAGAATTGCTTGAAATGATGACTTCATTTTCCCTAATTTTAGTGTGAGTCATCTTCTTTTTTCTTTTTTCTTTGTCCATTTTTTTTTTCCAGTTACAAATGATGCTTTCTAGAAATGTTTTTTCCTGTTGAAAAAATAATGCCCATTTGTATTCTACACAATTCTAGAGAAGTCAAGACTTCAAAAGATGGAGAAATCTAGAAGCTTGAAGAAAGTGCTATAGCTTGATGGGAAGGTAGCAGCCATATGCAAACCTTAAAGATTATTCTAGAAAAGTCAAGAGCTCACAATAAAGAAGTTGCAAGGCAACAAAGCAAAATGAATATGGTAGAAGATTCTAGATGAAGCCACACACTTGTGGTTGGAAAAAGGAACAAAAGAGGGTTGAAGTTGGAAGAACCTTCTAGAACAAGAGAATGCCTATAAATAGGCATGCAACCACAATGAAATGTGGAGTAAACCATTAACTCCCAAACTAAGGGAGCCAAGAGCTACCCAAAGGAAGCTATGTTGAGAGCCAATAAGCTCACCAATCTAAGTGAAGGGCCAAATAGCCCAAAACTAATCTAGATCAAGTGTGGTGGCCAAATAGCCAATATGCTAAAGAGGCCAATAAGCCAATATGAAGAAGGCCAATTAGCCTACATCTAGTCATGTACTATTCTCCTCCAATCTAATAAAATCATTTCATTTCCCCTACATACCAACAGTGGTATCAGAGCTGGTTCGATCGCATTGGGCGTCAGAGCTAGTTCGATCGCTTTGGGAGTAAGGGCCGACTTCAAAGCAGGTTCGATCAACTATGGGCGCATGGGCCGATTCTAAGGAAGCAAAGAAAGTAAGGTACGTGTTATCAATACTCAATTCAAGGTTTCGAGAAATCTAGAGAAGGGGAAGGATATCTAGAGAAAGTTCTAGAGGAGGAGATAGAGCAAATAAAAGAAATGGCATGAGAGGAAAAACTTTCCTCCATGTGGGGTGTGCAAAAAGTTAAAAGACACCCAGAAAAAGAAAAAAAAGAAGAAGAAAAGAAGCCCAAATGATTGAAACTAAAAAAATTGGGCGTTGAGAATAATAAAATTGCCGACAAAGAACTATCAAGCTAACTACGAATAGAGAAACTGCCACAAGAGCATGAAAAAAAGTGCCACACGAGCACAGAGCTGCAGCATTAACTAGAGCTTCATCAATGCTATCTTCGGGAGGAGCATAATGTGAACAAGACTCTTCCGTAACTAAGGATACAAAGCATGCGTGGAGAAACACAAATGCGCATTAAGGATGAGTGTTGAAAAAATAATGCCCATTTGTATTCTACACAATTCTAGAGAAGTCAAGACTTCAAAAGATGGAGAAATCTCGAAGCTTGAAGAAAGTGCTATAGCTTGATTGGAAGTCAGCAACCACATGCAAAGCTTGGAAGAATCTAGAGTTGTGGAGAAAAGAATAAGGAGGTGGAACAAAAGCAAGCTTGAAGAACATTCTAGTACAAGACAAAGAGAGTTAAAGATGGAAGAACTTTCTAGAACAAAGATTGCCTATAAATAGGCATGCAATGCAATAAAGCAAATTGGAGTGTAACAAGAAGACTCCCAAACTATTAGGGAGCCAAGAGCTACCCAAATTAAACTATGTTAAGAGCCAATAAGCTCACCAATTAAAGTGTAAGGACCAAATAGCCCAAACTAATCTAAGTCAAGTGTGGTGGCCAATAAGCCAATATCCTAAGGAGGCCAATTAGCCTACACAAGCCATGTACTATTCTCCTCCAAGTATAATAAAATCACTTTGTTTCCCCTACAATCCAACAGTGGTATCAGAGCAACACACATCACACCTCCTAAATTCTAACATTTCCTTACAAAACAACTTTTGGGATTCAGCCACATGAAAATTTCGATTGAGAGCCTCTGTCGAAGTCTCTGAGGTTGATTAACACTTTATATAATATTGTCGAGCAGCAATGATATACACTAATCTATTTAGCATAGGATGCTTGCTTTTGTACACTATCAGAAATCGACACCAAGTAACTGAAAAAATCACGAGGTCAGGTTTATAATTGAGAGAAAACTGTAAAATTGGTGTAATTATACATGCACTTTGATTGAGGATACAAGACCAAATTGAGAAGATGCATGATGCCAAGGAAAGTAACTGAAACTATAAGAAGATGCATGGCCTGATGGATATGGCTTTCATTTGAGAATGAGTAGAGTTCTGAAGTTTATTGCCAGGTCAACGATGCCATCGAATGATCAACGTACAGTGGAGTCGGCCAAAGAAGTTTACAGGAAATTACTATTTTCCCCTTTCATTATCAGACAAAAAAAAAAAAAAACGAAAACAATTAGCAATATTTAATGAACTTCCCTAGAAATTGCCAACCAACAGCTTCGGCTAAATAAACAGAGCAAATCCATTCAGACTTCATCTCCGCCGCTGCCTTCCTCATTTCCGCAACTGCCTTTCACATCAACCATATCTTCCCTCACTCCTTCCAAATGAATATTACAAATGATAACAGAACATTACAAATTTTCTTTTGGGAACTATGAATTACATAAGAAGATTAGAGAGTGGGTTGAATATTCAAATATAGAGAGCTTAACATTAACACTACAACAATGAGAGACCCAAATGAGCAAAGTGTAGCTCACATTCATTTTGTGCTTGTTAAAAGCCTACTAATTACATGCCAGGGCGTACAAGTTTTCCCTTTTCATGATCAAACAAAACCATGAAGTACAATCACTTAAAAAGTACGTACTATTTCCCATTGACACTACCCAAAATAGTACAAGTCACTTAGGACATTGTGACATTATCACAAACACCTACCATGAAGTACAACCATTAAGTATTTATAATCAGATAATTTGATTACAAAAGGATAATTATGGATATTCTTCTAATACAGAGAGCTTAGCATAACAAAAGTAGTACATAAGTTAATTAAGCATCATATCTAGCTAAGGCAAGATAGACTTTTCAATTCGTACGAGTTCTTTGGCCACATCAATCATATCTGGCCTTGCTTCAATTTTGTCTTGGATGCACAACAATGCCAGTGCTAGGAAATCCTTCAGTTGCTGTTGTGCTTGCTCATCTCCCCCGACTTCCTCAAGGATTTTAGGGTCCGCAATTGTCTCTATTTGAATCTGTCCATTAGAAACATTAAGTTTCGGATCTTCAGTAAGGTATTCCCACACATTTCCTGCCTCATTCCAATGTGCAGCTTCTCGTCGCATCAAGAATACAAGTAAAAGCACACCAAAGCAATAAACATCAATTTTTTCTGAACATTGACGAGACTTTACGTAAGAAGGGTCCATGAACCCCCTTATCCCTATTGCGACATCTTCTTGAACATACAATTGGTCAGGAGGAATGGTTATGGAGTCTGCAAAGTCGAAGAGTTTGGGAACATAGTCATCGTCCAATAAAATGCAGTGGGATTTTATACTCCTATGAATGATGGGCCTTGGAAAGGCTGTATGCAGGTATGTAAGTGCACTAGCAAGCTGCTTTGCAATACGCAGTCTAGTTTTCCATGGTAATAATTCATTATCCACTACTAAACTTCCATCCCTCTTGAGACCTCCTTTTCCTGCATTTTCAAACACCAAAGCTGGTGTATCGAACTCTAAGCAGCAGCCTAATAATTTCAAGGAATTCTTATGGGTGCTCATCTGCATTGATATGATAATATCACGAATAGCCATGTCGAACCCATGTCCATGTTCATGTTGACATGTCGAGCCTAGGTACTTAATGATAACTGTTCGGTCATCTAGAATACCCCTGTACATGTTTGCGAAGGGTGATCCATCTATAATGCAAGAAGGATCGAAGTTGTTGGTAGCTCTGACGAGCTCAGTAGCAGAGTAACCACAGAGTAACCACGAATAGGATGAGATTTTCCATCACAAGAAGCAATTAGATCCTCTAGTAAGATGCTTCCATTCCTCAAGAAGTATCTCTTTCTTTTCTCCTTTTCCTCCTTTCGCTTTACACATGGAATGATTGAGAACCTGACATATATATGCACACACAAGAGCGCACACAACGCACAAAGGAATGAATAAGAAATCGATGAAATGAAAACAAATAAACTATCCCAATTCTCAAGAAAAGACATAGCATAAGCACCCACACTTTGCTTTCATTTTGTTCTTTACAATTTTACATGAAATCCAAAGAGATCAAATCTCAGCCGCTTTCGTTATATTCATGGATTACTTCGATTTACAACAGAATTACTAAAAAAAAAACCTTAAAGGAACCACACGAAAATTTTGACTTACTAAAAAATCCTTAAAGGAAAGGAAAGCTATATATTTTTGTTAAACGATTAAAACCCGGGAAAAAAAAACTTACAAGGATTTGAATGCCATTGTTTACACTTGAAATTTCTCTGTTTAGCACCCAGGCCCCTTAGAACTGGACTCGGATTGCCCCAAAGTAAACAGTAATTTGCTGCAGATTTCGTGCTCAAGCACCAGTAATTTGTTGATATCTCCTCCCACTCTACTGTAGATTTCGTGTTCAAGTAGCAGTTTAGCTCTTTACTTTCATTCTCTCTGAGAAATTGCAAGCACAACGCCCCGTTATGAAATAACGTGCAGTGGAACCCAAAAATTTGTATCGTCACGGTCCTTGCGGTTTTCTGTAATTACGGACAGATGCCACAGATTTCATTAATTCCACATACACCACCTAACTTTAAAATCTGTGACAAACTTTGCATCTTACAAAATAAAATAAAATAAAATAAATAATAAAAAAGATTTATCTTTTTCAGATACAAAAAATGTCATAAACATTATTTCACATTTAAAAGAGAAAAAAATTAAAGATATCAATGGGGGACTAAGGGCTAGGCAGTTGGTTATGGGATACTTGTGTGTACTCGATAGATTGTGCTCTTAAAAATTTGAGAGCTTGACATTTCACGAAAGATATGGTGATTGTGTAACTTGTACTTGATGAGACAAACTTGTAATATTGCAAACTAAGGAGAAAATTCGCCAAGGTGGTATGTGTTGATGTTGTAGTAGACGAACTAAAACACGAGAAGATCCTTTAATAATGATATTGGAGATACCAAATCTTCTAGCACAAAGTAGTCCAAATTTTAGATTTCTTGATCTTGCTTTTCTAAATGTTTCTTTAATTAAATTTTTAGATATTTTATTTAATTTTACATCTCAAAGATTAATCTAATACTTTTATATATCTCTATTTTTCATCCGTCAAACTTAGATTTTTAATATAAGAAAGTAACACAATGAGTATAAATGAAATAAAAGAAACATGTAAGGTCTGATTGCAATTACACCAAACCTCATATAGTGTAACTGAAATTGTCCGTTTTATGTATTTGTTGGGAAGAAGATGCACGGAAGCTTCCCCCAATTCCTTTAATAGAAAGAAAATAGGTTGCCTTCCCCTCTATTCCCTTGCCGATTTGGGATATCAAGAAAGGACCACACGCATTAGGAAGATAGTCAGAAAGAAGATAAAAACAAAGTAGATGTGAGATGAGAGAATTGCTTGAAATGATGACTTCATTTCCCCTAATTTTAGTGTGAGTCATCTTCTTTTTTCTTTGTCCTTTTTTTTTCAGTTACAAATGATGCTTTCAAGAAATGTTTTTTCCTGAATCTATTTAGCATAGGATGCTTGCTTTTGTACACTATCAGAAATCGACACCAAGTAACCGAAAAAATCACGAGGTCAGGGTTTATAATTGAGAGAAAACTGTAAAATTGGTGTAATTATATATGCACTTTGAGGATACAAGACCAAATTAAGAAGATGCATGATGCCAAGGAAAATAGTAATTTGCTGATACTATAAGAAGATGCATGGCCTGAATCCTGATGGGATCCTTGGATAGCATGCTTCCATTCTTCAAGAATGATCTCGGTCTTTCCTCCTCTGTGAATCATGGAATCAATGAGAGCCTGATACGTATTTATATGTACAGGTCATCAAACACAAGCACAAAGAACGAAATAAATTGATCACACATGGAGAAAGTAGTATATCCCATTAATGTTCCTACACCCTCCAGATAAGTTGAATTGTATGTATTAAAAACATTTTGAACTTCACAAGTGAAACTCAAACGGATCAAGTCAGAGAGAGGTGCTTTGCTTGAAAACCTTCATAATTTCTCACAATATAACTCAATTATATAAGTGTAATTATTGTAGATATTCTTCTAATACAGATAGAATAGCATCAACCCCTCACCAGATGAAGGACTGAGCTTCCAAACTACAATTCGGTACGGCATAACAAATGTAATGGATAAATTATTTAAGCTAGCTAGCTAAGGGAAGATGGACTTCTCAATTCGTACAAGTTCTTTGGCCACATGAATCATTTTTGGCCTTGCTTCACTTTGGTTTTGGATGCATGACACTGCAAGTGCTAAACAATCCTGCAATTGCTGTTGTGCATGCCCATCTTCCCCTACCTCCTTCAATATTTTAGGATTCACAATTGTCTGAATTTGAGTCTGGCCATCAGAAACATGAAATTTCGGATTTGCAGTAATGTCCAGTTCTCCTGCCTGATTGCTAGATGCAGCTCTTTGCGTCAAGAGTACAAGTAAAAGCACACCAAAGCTATAAACATCGGTTTTTTGGGTAATGTAGCCAGTTGCAAGGTAGTCGGGGTCAGTGTACCCAGATGCCCTTATTTGGTTATCGCCTTTGACATGGGATTGCTTAGGAGAATCACTTACGGAGAATGAAAAGTTGGAGAGTTTGGGAACATAGTCATCATCCAACAAAATGCAGGTGGATCTCAGATTCATATGAATGATAGGTTCAGAAAAGGCGGTATGGAGATATGTAAGTGCATTAGCAAGCTGCTTCGCAATACGCAGTCTAGTTTTCCATGGTAACAAGGATTGACCTCCATTAGCCCCGCTTAAACTTCCATCATCCCTGAGAACTCCTTTCGCTGCATTTTCATGCACCAGAGCTGGTAGAGGGAACTCTAAGCAGCAACCTAATAATTTCAAAGCATTCTTATGGGAGCTCATCTGCCTTGATATCTTAATATCACGAATAGCACGAGACCTAACTTCATCATTGTCCTTGTCATTCTCACGGATAATGTACTTCCTAATGATAATTGTTCGGTTGTCTAGAACACCCTTGAACATTTGGCAGTCTCCATCATCTTGTATGATGCGAGAAGGATCGAAGTTGTTGGTAGCCCTGACGAGTAAGAGCGAATAGGATTAGATTTTCCATCACAAGAAGCACTGGTCTTCTCTAGTAAGATGCCTCCATTATCCAAGAATGATCTCTCTCTTTCCTTCTTGTTCTTGCTTGAACGTGGAAACAATGGGAACCTAATACATACATAGATAGGTAAAACACAAATGCACAAGAATGAATACAAATTGATGAAATGGAAATAATTAATCAAGAAAAATACAGAACATGGACAGTTTGCTTTCATTTTGTTCTTTAGAACTTCACATGAAATCCAAAGACATCACATAAACTTTTGATTTTTAATACAAGCGATAATCTAGGTGCCATGGTTATTCTCACCAATGTAACCCATAAAATAAAATAAAATTATAAAAAAACAGAACATAACTTACAAGGATTTGGATGTCATTGTTTAGCACCCAGGCCCCTTAGAAACTGGACTCAGATTGCCCCAAGTAAACAATTTTTATTTGTTTAAGAAATACAGTGGGATGCAAAGAAGAACCAATATGTTTTACTTATTTATTTGTTTAATAAATTTTTATTTTTCACATGCGTGATCGATTTATTTATTTATTTTGTATCATGCATGCATGCTCCACCAATTTAAAGGTTCTTATGTTATTTTCCACAATTGATAATCTTATAATTAAATCACAAGAAAAAGTAGTGTACAAGAAAAATAAAATAAATAAAAATGAAGCGAGGTGGGCACATGGAGATGAGCAGACAAAGGGACACACGGGTTGGCTTTTGGTTGGAGAGAAAAGAAGGCTGTTGGAGGATAAAATTGGATTGGGTGTAGGATATAAGAATAAGATGGCAATTATTTTAATTTTTTTAAGGGATGGGCTGGGCTATATAGGCTGGCGAAGTTTTACAAAAAATTGGGTTTGGCTTCAGCCCTATATACGACATGGACGACGTCAACCAAAAAAAAATACTTGAAAAGCCCATTTTCGTCTTACTGGTTTTAAATTGATTTTGAGCATGACATGAAACTCAAACGGATCTAATCAATCAGAAGGTGGTCCTTGCTTGATGGTTGAAATCCACATAATTAAGTATTTATAATCAGATAATTTAATTAGATAATGATAATTATGGATATTCTTCTAATACAAAAAGCTTAGCATAGCATCAACCCTTTGAACAGGTGAAAGACTGAGCTTAGCATAACAAATGCAGCGGATAAGTAAATTAAGCATCATATCTAGCTAAGGCAAGATAGACTTTTCAATTCGTACGAGTTCTTTGGCCACATCAATCATATCTGGCCTTGCTTCACTTTGGTCTTGGATGCACAACAATGCCAGTGCTAGGAAATCCTGCAGTTGCTGTTGTGCTTGCTCATCTCCCCCGACTTCCTCAAGGATTTTAGGGTCCGCAATTGTCTCTATTTGAATCTGTCCATCAGAAACATCAAGTTTCGAATCTGTAGTAAGGAGTTCAATTTCTGCTCCCTGTTTTGTCATTGCAGCTCTTCGCGTCAAGAATACAAGTAAAAGCACACCGAAGCTATAAACATCAGTTCTTTCTGAACTTTGACAATACTTCAGGTATGTAGGGTCCGTGTACCCCGGTGTCCGTGCTGAGAAATTTTCTTCAACATACAATTGGTCAGGAGGAATGGTTATGGAGAATGAAAAGTCGAAGAGTTTGGGAACATAGTCATCGTCCAATAAAATGCAGCGAGATGTTACTCTCCTATGAACGATGGGCCTTGGAAAGGCAGTATGGAGGTATGTAAGTGCACTAGCAAGCTGCCTTGCAATACGCAGTCTAGTTTTCCATGGTAATAATTCATTATCCACTACTAAACTCCCATCATAGTTGAGACCTCCTTTTCCTGCATTTTCAAGCACCAAAGTTGGTGTATCGAACTCTAAGCAGCAGCCTAATAATTTCAAGGAATTCTTATGGGTGCTCATCTGCATTGATATGATAATATCACGAATAGCCCTGTCCCTATGTCTGTACTTCTTAATGATGACTGTTCGGTTATCTAGAATACCCCTGTACATGTCGAAGTGTAAGTCATCTATAATGCAAGAAGGATCAAAGTTGTTAGTAGCTCTGATGAGCTCAGCAGTAGAGTAACATCGAATAGGATTAGATTTTCCATCACAAGAAGCAATCCCAATTCTAAAATGAAAAGACATAGCATAGCACCCACTCTTTTCATTTTGTTCTTTAGAACTTTACATGAAATCCAAAGAGATCAAATCTCACCTTTCATATATTTCTTACAAACTGAAAAACAATAATAATATATGCTCAGTTGTGAGCATTCCTTTCCTGTTATGTATGGAAGGAAAGAAAAAGAGTTCTTCTGATATAGACCCTTACAACTATTATATCCTAATCATATACCCACCTATTTTTAAATCTTTATAACCCAAATTTAGAATAGGTTGCCATGTGAGATAGATTTGTCCTAATATTATTAACTAAATTACATTATGTGTCACCCCCCTGTCCTATATCCCCACCCACCATGTAAATTTGAAAAAACACAATCCTATCTTTCCACCCACCATTATTCCTAAAATACCAGTTAATTATTAATTTAAACAAATTCTCTATATTTTTTAGTGGGAACGATGTATTTATTTCAATAAAATTGAAACCGATTACAGCCTCAACCAACAAGTTCTTGATGAAAGCAGGAGGGTCCCTATCCCATAAGAACATGTCCATTGATGAAATGGAGCTGATTTTCCCACTCCCCTTTTGTTAACTTACACTCCCTTTGTTGGAAATTGTATGTTCCCACTCCTCTTTTGTCCACTTACACTCTCTTTTATATTAAAAAGTATTTAAAAAAATAAAAGGGAGTGGAAAAATCATCACCCTTGATGAAATAACAAAATATGCAAGACTGTGTGCCACTGTATTGGCATCTCTAGAAACAAAACAAATTGAAGAATTATTTAGTTGTTGAAACAAAAAAACGACAGTCTTCCATTTATACTCCTATTGATGAGTTGTCTGCAATGTTAGATCATTATTAACATACACTTGGGTTTTTGGTTTTGGTTTTAAGAATTTTTTAGTTATTAAAAGTTAACATTGTTTGTATAGGTTAAGTTAATGGACATGTGTCTGTAGGGGCTTTTTTCTTCCGTCAGCAAGTGGGCTGGGCTGCTGTAAAGAGCAATCTGATGCAAGTGTCCCCTTTGTGTCTGAGTTCGAAAATTAAGCCCCAAAGATGTCTCGAAAGGGTGATGACGCCTTAGGAAACTCTTTGGTTACCTTCACCAATGAAAACAACGACAAATTACAGATAAATCTTCTAACTTGGCATGAGGGACTTATGGCATGGGAGCAAGAATTATCATGGGTTTAGCACTTAGAGAGAGCTGTGAGTGTTTATGAGAGACAGAGGTTCTAATGGAAGGAGAAAGGGGTTCTAAGGAGGTTTGATGAAGAGGGAGAAGGATGGTGAAGAGTTTTGGGTGACCTTAGCAGTTTCCGGCAGCTTGACAGTGACTCTGCCAAAGCTTCTATCAATCTACCAAAACAGGGGAAATAAGGGAAATGGGCAAGGATAGCACGAAAATTACTGAGTTTGCAAGTGAGAGAGAAAGCTTGCTCTCTGAAGGTTATGGGTTGTGTTGTGTTGGGTAGAAGGGGTCCTATTTATAGCTGTTGGGAATGGTTCTTCTCCAAGAAACCCTAATGATTTCTTCCCAATCTAGCTAAGCTTTCCTCTCCCTTTCTTCTCCTCCTTACTTACCTCATGGTGGCAAAATCAGCTCTGCCCAATCCCACAAAATCAGAGATTTTTGGGAGCCCAATGCTTCTTCTCGCGGCTGCTTCAGAGGATAGCTTCCATTTTCACCTATCTTCTTTCTCCTCTTTCTTCCTCTTTCCATGGCCAAATCTGCTGAAGGAAATAAAATGGGTGTGCATGCTGGTTCAAGGGATGGCATCCCTCCCTGCGTGCCAATATCCCTTGGTCTCTTGAAGGCTTTCACTTGAAACTTGCTCCTTAGCCTCCCAGCAACCCTTTCACATGTGGATTCCCTAAGCTCTCTCGTGATATTGTCTTCCAGCTGAGTACCAAGGCTTGTGCTGTTTTTTATTCTAATTATATGGGCTTTTTAAGACAACCACATGATCTATCCAATGGATGAGATAATCCTATCAAATGTTGGGCTTTTTGGTTGGCTTATTCTAATTGGAGCAATGGGCTATTTTGGTTGGGCTACTCTAGTTGAAACAATGGGTTATTTTCTCTCTTGTGCTTACCCACATTTGGGCCTAAGAAAATGGGCTTAAATCCCGAGGCCCCCAAGCGACCCGAGACTTCCATTTCTGGACCCATCGATGGGCCTCATGACAACTCGTTACCATCCACACCATAACCCACTCAAGCAAGCCCCGGGCATTTGAGTGGCTTGGGCCCACTTAAGCTTATAGTGTGATTGGGTGTGAGATAATAATTTCCCGCTTGGCATGGCATGTCGCTTGGCACGCTTTTAATCATTATGCTTGATGGGATAATTAGCATGGATTTGTAGAGCTAATGCACTTTATAATCTTAATCTTGATCCTTAGCATGACGGATTATTTATTTGGCATGGCACGTGGAGTGTGACTCGTGTATGGCGGACTTTTGTGTGCTCCAAGTCGGGTTTTTCCTCAATAAGGTATTGTGCTGGGCCGGGAATTCATTTGGGCCAAGCCGTGGATTTTTTGGGCCTCAACAGTGTCAAAAATTAGATAATCCTTATAAATTATTTTATGAATGGGTAAATTAGTCTTTAAAATTTTGAAAATAAGGTGGGTGAGGAAATAGGACAGGTGAGTGGAAATAGCAACACTCTTAATTTATAATTTATTTTCAAGCATGTCATTATCTACCTTAATTATAATTAATATTCCCTATTAATAGCATATCAATCACCCCATTTATTTTGGTTGGCATTCCGTCTACACATCGTCAATCCCTAAAATAAACAAACAAAAAATCCCTAAATTACATGTCCAATAAATAATGTACCTATAAAAAAATTATACATATGTATTATAATATAGGTACTTTATTTATATAAAAAGAGGATCCGTTACTTTTGTAATTGAAATTTCTATAAATATTTTTATAAATTAAAAATAGGTACATTATTTACACACACACACAAAAAAAATTGTCAGAAAATCGGTATGTTGTGTAATTGAAATTTCTGCACATTTTTTTATAAATTAAAAATAGGTATATTTACAAAAGATATGTAAAAAATAGGTATATAATTTTTTTTTAAAGTTGGAAAAAATAGTTATATAATAGGTATATTATTTTATGCTAAAACGAGATAGGTATTTTAATGTTTCTTTATAAATTCAATAGGCCCTGAATGCTACTTTTTTAGATACTGAACATTATTTTTTTTTTAAAGAGAAAAAAACTTACCTTAAAAATTCCTAAATTTAAGCCAATTTAAAACACCATTTTTCTATCTAAAAAAAGACACCATTTGAATATTAATGACATTGAATTGCAGCAAATATGTTCAAAGTATATTAAGCACAGTCAATGGAGAAAACAACAATTGCAAATACGTAGGGGTATTTTGGGAATCAGAAAATTACAATAAATCAAATCATGAGCTTTACAAGATAACTTGATGAGGTGGATCATAGTCATGGGTTTTTACTTATAAAAGTGAGTTTTATTAATAAGAACAAAAAGTGATGGATTGAAGTTAAGGAAAATTCAATTTGGAGGGGGTAAGACAAATTTACTAAAAGAAAGACAATAATTTTGGGAGCAGCACGAAAATTTTAACTTACTAAAAAAACCTTGAAGGAAAAGAAAGCTATATATTTTCGTTAAAGGATTAAAACCCGGGAAAAAAAAAACTTACAAGGATTTGAATGGCATTGTTTACACTTGAAATTTCTCTGTCTAGCACCCAGGCCCCTTAACTCAGATTCCCCCAAAGCAAACAGCAAATTGTTGATATCTCCTCCTTGTATGCTGCAGATTTCGTACTCAAGCACCAGTTTAGCTCGTTAGTTTCAGGTTCTTTGAGAATTATATAATAGTTTCTAAGTTTATTGGTGAGCTTTGCAGGGTCAACGCACTGCTAGGAATAACATGCAGTGGGACCCAAAAACCCAACGTTTTAAATTTATTTGTTTGTTTATTAATTTATTTTAGAAATATTTTTTTTAAAATTTAAATACAAGATATAGTCTACAAGGAGAAAGAAGTTTCTCACACACTATACCAATGTGCCATGAGAGTTCGAACCTAATACCACTAGTATGCCAATGAATGTCATGAGAGTTCGAACATAATACCACTAATCTGCCAATGAAGGCTCTTTTCCACTTGGTTAGACTCGTTAGCGTTTTAAAAAGATATTTTTTTTCTTTTTGCTTGTCCAAATCTATAAACATTTGTTTAATTTTAGGCTTATTTATTGTTTTACCCCCTGAAATTTTCTCACTTTACTATCCATTTCCATCCACAAAACTATTAAGTATACTGACGTGGCATGGGCACTCTAATAATTTTAGCTCCTTATCCTCTCTCTTTTCTATGTCCCTCTGTCCCTCTGCCTCTCTCTTCTCTCTCATCCCAAACCCAACCTCCATTGCACCCAACCCTCTCCTCCTCTCTTCTCTTTCTCCTATCTGCCTCTCTCTTCTCTCCCCTCCCCTCCCTAGACCCAACCCCCAGTGCACCTCTATTGCATCCCAACCCCTCCTCCCTCCTTCTGCCTCTCTCTTCTCTCACCTCCATCATTCGTACCCCACCCTCCCTCATCTTATATATATATATCTCTCTCTCACTATCTTTGCCAAGAGAGAAGATGGGGAGTGGTTGTCAAGGAGTTTTTTTTTAAAATTGAGTGGTGGTGGTTTGGGTGTGTTGAGTAATTTCATGGAGGGTTAGATCTAGGGTGAGGGTTGGGTTTGGTGAGGGGAGGGGAGAGAAGAAAGAGGCAGAGGGAGAGAGAGAGAGAGAGAGAAAAGAGAGAGAAGATAAGAAACTAAAATTACTAGACTACCCATGCCACGTCAGCATACTTAACAGTTTTGTGAATGAAAATGAACGGAAATGGTAAAGTGAGAAAATTTTAGCAATTTTTAGAGATTTAGGGGGTTAAGTGAGAAAATTTCAGTTTAAGGGGGTAAAGTGAGACTGAGAGTCCATTTCAGGGGGTAAAACAGTAAATAAGCCTTAATTTTAATCAAGGGAAGATGCATGGTAGCTGCGCCGAATTGAAGGGTGACTTGACTCCACTGTCCACTCGAGTGTTTTCAGATTTATAACGTGTTTGCTTGGAGATCAAGGGGCCCATTTGGGAGAGAGACTTACCTGCACCGGGGATAGGACTGTAGCCCTATCCCCGGTGCAGGCAAGTTTTTTTCCCCATTTGGGGGAGTTGGAATTTCCAAGTTGTAATGTGTAGAAACCACTCATTTATTATTCATTCGTACTCTTAAAAAGTATTTGTCATCACCCTTTTCCTCCTCATTGTCATTTCTGTGTTCCTTCCCTTCCCCCCAAACAATCACCGTTTGACTTGAAAGAAAAATTGCAATATCATGAAAACCTCAAATAATGAGAAAAATCTACATGAACTTCCACTAAACTTCCAGGTAGCTGCCGGTACACTAGTAGCAAAGTTAAGTGAAATAGTTCTATGTGGCTCTTCTACTTTAACACACAGCAAAGAAAGCACCTACTAAGAGCATTTCCGCCTGTAAGCTCAGACAGGCAAAAGGCCTCCTAGGCTTCCAAAACTGGCTCCATTGGTCAATTCTTGCCGTGGCAACACATGGGGTCTACCAAGCCTGGACAAGGTCAAGGTAAGATCAGTCCAAACTCCTGTCCGCGGGCAATGATGTCAGCATGACATCAGCAAATGAAAAAATTCTGAAAAATTACCACAAAAATTCATTTGAGAATGAGTATAGTTTTGAAGTTTATTGCTATGGTTAAGTCAACGATGCCATCGAATGATCAATGTCCAGTGGGGCCGACCAAAGCAATGTACATGAAATTACTATTTTTCCCTTTTGATTATAAGACACAAAGCAAAACACAATTAGTCAATAACTTACAAAGAAAGAAACAAGAAGAACTTGCCTTGAAATTGCTGGAGCACCAAAAATATGCACAACACAGCCCCACACAACCAACAGCTTCGGCTGAATAAACAGAGCAAACCCCTCTCCACTGCCTTCCTTATTTCCCCAACTGCCTTCACATCAACCATCTCTGCCCTCACTCCTTCCAATGGATGTTACAAATGATAAAAGAACAATTTCAAATACAATAAGATAAAGTAACATTTTTCAAGCTTATTTTTATACTTCCTCATTTCAATGCGTGACATTGTTTGAAAATTTATTCTAATTTGTTAATAGAATTGTAAAAACATATTCAATATGTCGTTAATTAATCATAATTGTAAAGATTAAACGTCACCAAAATTGCATTGAGTGGAGGTTCTATCTATAAATTCAACTAAATAAATCATATGTGTAGTTTTCGAGTGATTATAAGTATTGGAAATGGAAGAGAAGATGCAAGCTATGACTGGAAAATGAGACATGAAAGGGGCCTTTGTTGACCGTGGACTCTAGTTATATAAGTCTTGAGGAGCAATCCATTTTCAATCATGTGCGCATCAACCTGCACGGCACCCTCTTCTTCCTAATGAATGAGAAAGGCTGTCCGCCAGAATTTGGACTACAAAACAAATCCATATGATATCTCTACCAACCAACCACAGGCTTGTCTTTCTTGTATGTTTTAACTTCTGAAGTTGACATTTTGAATTCTCTGCCCAAACAAAAACCCAAAACCACTACTCTTCTTAACCCAAACCATTAATCCCCATTCATACACTGTAGAGTTTGATAGAAATAACAAGAGAGAGAGAGAGAGAGAGAGAGAGAGAGAGAGAGAGAGAGAGAAGGCACGACTTCATTGCTTATGGCCCCAATACGACTGACAATGTAATATAGGCCTAAATTTTCTGTTTTATTTTTGCTTCAGGATTTGCGTGGAAAGAACTACACAACGTAAAGCATCAGATCAGATGCTTTTTGACAAGGCAGCCAAAGTTGATTCTGTATTATACTATGATATGCTAGAGTGGGAGTGGTGCACGCGTGTTGAAATCTTGGGTTCAATTGTATTGCATACGATTAACTTTTATCGTAATACCATCACGTGATGTACATGTTACACTTTTATTCTACTCGTATTATAATATGTGTGTGTTTTGAGATCAAGAATCAGTTATAATATGTCTAAAGACTTAACTGACTGGCTTTCCCTTAGAATTTGCAAACCAGAGACTAACTGGCTTACAGAAACAAGGTTGATTAGATTTTTTTTTTTTTTTTTTTTTGGGGTTTTAATTCATTTACCATCTTACTTGTTAAAATTTTCTAATTTTGGTCGCAATATGATACTTGTGTAGATGTTTCAAAGGGTAGCCAACCCATCACATCCTTCTTAAATGCTAATCCACTGAGCCCTCTTAAATGCTAATCTGCACTGGGAGTTGTTGCTTGCTTCAACAAGCAAGAAGTTTGAAATTTCAATTTTATTTTCGAAGATTAAATAAACATTAATCCAAAATAATTGGACAAAATGGCGTGATATGACACTGGGAAAGTTGCTGAGAAAATGAGAGGACGTTGTAAGCAAGAGGAGAGGAAAAGGAAACACAAACAAGTGATGTAATCTTGATACTTACTTTTTCGTGCACAACCTAAATCCACCATACATAATTCCTACTAGCCCTGAACCAACAAATTTTTTCGGGGCGGCACCAACTAACTCTTTTGGGAATTCCTCCAGCAGCTGAAACACCTACCCTGCTTCCAAGTACTACATGTTTAATTTTAAGTTCAAAATACTTAAAACTACAGCCATGTCAATATGGTTAGAAGCAGTCTGAAAATTGGCTAAAATTACAGTGCTCTGTAGACAGGTTTAATTTGAGAGAACTCTGTAACATGGTGATTGTGCTCTAGAAATTGGCTTAAATTACAGTGCTCAAATCCCTAGTTAAAATTAACCTTCATATGGTCAACAACAACAGCATTGGTGAAACAAACAGTCGTCTACAATTGACCAAAAGTAAGTGGTACACAAAAAGTAATGTAGTTCAGCCTTATCCAAGAGATGACTAAAGAACACTTGCCTTGAGAGTGAGATCAAGTGTCGCATGTTTTTTGAGAATCAGACCACAACATGAGAGTTGCCAGAAGAGCCACAGTTGCAGTTTCAACCTGTAATTGATGTGGGCCAAGACCAACAGAGATAGCACCAGCTTGCATCAATTCATTCACCTCTTTCTCAGTGAAGTCTGAAGCAAGAACATGGAAAAATAGATCCACAATCCTGAGTAGTACTCTCAGTATTGCAAACTAAACTACATAAGCATATATGATATATTTATGAGTATACAAGAGGCATAGGATGAACATAATGAGATACTGGACTGAATACCAAGCACCAAACATACTGGAAAATCAGAGCGCACAAACAATTGTTGGTAGTTTATTCCAACATAAACCTTAATAGAAATTTGGGTAAATTTTACTCATAGTTTGACCCAGACTTTTCTTCTTACCAATTTTGTTTACAATTTGCTGCATACCTTCTAATTGCCTGATATTCAATTGAGATTAAAATTCTCATTAATTTTGGTTCGCCAATCAAACCTCCAATTTGTTTCCAAAACCCTTCATCAAGTCAAAGTCATAATTGGCCTAACCAATTTCGCATCAATCTGTCACCCTAAATCTCATTATTTGGGGATAGAAATGCAGGATTTTGGTGCTGTCCAGAAAACTAATTCAAAAGTGGAAAAGTTTCTGGTTTTCAAGTTTTATTTATATGCCCGGTGATTGGTATGCAGCAAAAGTAATAAAAAGAAAACATTTACAGGATGCATACTTACCACCTTCAGGTCCAACCACAATCAATCCACTGGACTCCGTTCCTGACGAAGTTAATGCACTAACAAGAGGAGTACCTTCTGCAACTCCCAAAAAAGCTAGCTTTGACTCTGCAACCTATGAAACAAAATTGTATATATGTAATTTAAATTAACAATGCAAAGGAAGAAGAGTTGATATCCTGAACAGCATGAACATCAATGAGAAAAATATGTCAAAGAGCATTTTATTAATGTGGAACTACAACTCTCTGCCGTGAGAAAATTGCACGTAACATTTTAAGTACAAACGAAACTAAAAGAATAAGAACAGTTTGTCATTGACCTATACTATAGAACGGGCCAGAATACACATCAATAAACCAACCTTTGAAATGAAACAAAATAGGAAGAAAGCACTCACAAGAGGTAAAAGACCATTAATATTCTTTGAAGGATTCAAGATCATTTCATGCAGCCGTTGACCTGTGAAAATATTCATGGGCAAAAAATTTGAATTTTATTATTTCGAATCAAAAGTTTTATAGGACATGTCTGTCAGCACTATATGTATATTAGAATAAGGGTGAAGCTTCTTTTACATTGTTTAGCTGCTGCCATATTGACACGCTGCAACCTGCCCAGTCGATTTTCTGAGACAGTAGGAGACCGTTCTGTCAGCAGAGGAGTTAAACTACTAGCCCCCAGCTCCTAAGACAACAAATACACAAACAATACAATCAGAAGCAATGGCGGTTATGCACTATCCCTATAGTCATCACAAAAACATGAATTATACCGTGCATTTCTCAACAAGCCAATCAGCTCGACCACCCTTTAAAGTACCTAGACAGGGGCAACATGTTAATATGTGACAACAATATTCCCCTATGCCTTAACCACTCTTACAAAACATTCCCCCGGAATTGGAAATCTAAAGAACTCACCAAAAGCTGCAAATACATGCCATTGTGTGCTCTGTGGAAGAACTGACTTTGGATCTTCCAATGCCACAAAATCAAGTCCAGAGCGGTCGATGCTCTGTATTAAACCTTGTATCAAACCTCCTTTCCCATTGAAGAGCTCTACCCTTGCATGCATTATGTGTACAATCATTAAAATACACAAGTGTAATGCAACAAACCCCAATTTCCTAAACAAAATTGAACCTTTCATAGTTCCAAATTCAACGCAATCCAATTCCAATTCGTTCATTTAACATGAAATCAAATTGATGGAGTTGATTAGGAGTTAGGTACCTATCGTTTGTGCGCAATCTTAAAACTTTGGTCATGTGCCAGAACTCATCGCCTTGTACGCGAACTATGCCTCCCTGTATAATCATCAAGAGAACAAACAATAAGAGCCTACATTTACTCTGTGAGTATGTGTGAGAGAGAGAGAGAGAGAGAGAGAGAGAGAGTGCCTTGGAAGTAGGGAGAAGCTCGGAGAAGAAGCGAGGGAGGCCACCGCGGGACTGGTTGGAGTAATCTGAAGAAGAAGAAGAGAATGCTCAAGGTTCTGATAGAGAGCGACGAAGGATTCAAGCTCCACAGCCTTGCAAAACGAGGCCGTTTTGGCGTTAGGGTTCGCATTTCCCACCAATTTCAGAGTGCTTGGAGTTGAGCTGTGCTTTTTCAAAGTTCTCCGCTCTGTTTTGGTGGGTGTTGTCTGGGAAAAGCATGCCATGTTGTTTGTAAACGACAATCATATATGAACGACATAGACGACATGAAAAAAAACATTTGAATAGTTCGTTCTACTGGTAGTATTAAATCGATTTTGAACTTGACATGAAACTCAAACGGATCTAATTAGAGGGTGGTCCTTGCTTGCTGGTTGAAATCCATATAATAAGATAATTTGATTACATAAGGATAATTATGGATATACTTCTAATACAGAGAATATAGCATCAACTCTTTTAACAGGTGAAAGACTGAGCTTATGGATATATATGATTAACTTTTATAATGTGTTCGGTAAGTACGGTCCACGTACCCCATTGTCCATCTTGCGGACTCTTCTTGAACATACAATTGGTCAGGAGGAATGGTTACGGAGTTTGAAAAGTCGAAGAGTTTGGGAACATAGTCATCGTCCAATAAAATGCAACGGGATGTTACATTCCTATGAATGATGGGCCTTGGAAAGGCAGAATGTAGGTATGTAAGTGCACTAGCAAGATGCTTTGCAATACGCAATCTAGTTTTCCATGGTAATAATTCATTATCCACTACTAAACTCCCATCAGAGTTGAGACCTCCTTTTCCTGCATTTTCAAACACCAGAGCTGGTGTATCGAACTCTAAGCAGCAGCCTAATAATTTCAAGGAATTCTTATGGGTGCTCATCTGCATTGATATGATAATATCACGAATTGCATCGTCGACGTCATAATGCTGCTCAATGATAACTGTTCGGTCATCTAGAATACCCCTGTACAAGTCTGCGAAGGGTAATCCATCTATAATAATGCAAGAAGGATCAAAGTTGTTGGTAGCTCTGATGAGCTCAGCAGCAGAGTAACAACGAATAGGATGAGATTTTCCATCACAAGAAGCAATTAGATCCTTTAGTAACATGCTTCCATTCTTCAACAATGATCTCTTTCTTTTCTCCTTTTCCTCCTTTCGCTTTACACATGGAATGATTGAGAACCTGACATATATATATATACACACACAAGAGCGCACACAACGCACAAAGGAATGAATAAGAAATCGATGAAATGAAAACAAATAATCTATCCCAATTCCCAATAAAAGACATAGCATTAGCACCCACACTTTGCTTTCATTTTGTTCTTTAGAACTTTACATGAAATCCAAAGAGATCAAATCTCAGCTTTCATATATTTCTCTGTTTAGCACACTTGAAATTTCTCTGTTTAGCACACTGGCCCCTTAGAACTGGACTCAGATTGCCCCAAAGTAAACAGTAATTTGTTGATATCTCCTCCCTGTCTGTATGCTGCAGATTTCATTTTGCTTGTCCAAATCTATAAACATTTGTTTAATCAAATTGGGAAGATGCATGACAGCTGTGTCCAACTGAAGGGTAGACCATGGGGCCATTTATAGTCGTTCGGGGAAGTCGGAATTTCCACATGTACGGGAGCTGGTATAGGGAACTTTGCAACAAACCAAGAGTTTCAAAACATTCTTATGCTTGCTCATTTGCATTGAACTGACAATGTCACGAATTTCATACTGCCAAAGTCTCGTTCCCCTGAATTTCTTAACGACAATTGATCGATCCTCTAAGAAACCCCTGAACATTTGGTAGCTTCCACACTCATGTATGATGCAAGAAGGATCCAAGTCGTTGGTTGTATTTATGAGCTCTACACTAGAAAAAGTACGAATAGGATTGAATTTGCCATCACAGGAAGCAACCGCATGCTCTCTCAAACATGGAACCATGACAGCCTGATACATGATTTATATACATATAGGTCAAACACAAGAACAAAGAACGAAAATAATACATCCCATTAATGTTGAAGGAGCATGTATGAACACCCTCCATATAACTTGAATAGCTCATTTTCGTTTTAGTTGTATTAAATTCATTTTGAACTTCACATCAAACTCCAACAGATCTAATCAGAGGGTGGTCCTTGCTGTTTGAAATCCACATAAACTTCAAGTGTTGTAATCGTCACATATAATGATAATTATTGACATTCTTCTAATACAGAGAGCTCAGCATCAACCCTTCAACAGGTGAAAGACTGAGCTTCCCAGACTACAAACTGCTACATTGTCGCACAGGTCACTTAATTAAGGTAGCTAGCAAGGCAAGATGGAGTTCTCAATTCGTACGAGTTCTTTGGCCACATCAATCATATCGGGCCTTGCTTCAGTTTGGGTTTGGATGCAGGACAATGCAAGTTCTAGGAAATCCTGCAATTGCTGTTGTGCTTGGTCATCTCCCCTTATATTCTCAAGGATTTTAGGGTCCACAATTGTCTCAATTTGAATCCGGACATTAGAAAGATGAAGTTTCAGATCTTCAGTAATAGGTTCTAATTTTCCTGCCTGATTTTTACAAGCAGCTCTTCGTCGCGTCAAGAATACAAGTAGAAGAACACCAAAGCTATAAACATCACTTTTTGCCGTAATGTAACCAGTCGCCATAAAGTTTGGGTCGGCGTACCCATATGTCCCTTTCACGCTATCTTCAACATGGGATTGCTTAGGAGGAATGGTTATGGATAATGAAAAGTTGGAGAGTTTGGGAACATAGTCATCATCCAACAAAATGCAAGTGGATCTCAGATCCCTATGAATGATGGGTCTGGGAAAGGCGGTATGGAGATATGTAAGTGCATTAGCAAGCTGCTTTGCAATATGCAATCTAGTTTTCCATGGTAACATGGATTGATTTTCGTTAGTCCCTAAACTTCCATGATTGTTGAGAACTCCTTTTGCTGCATTTTCATGCACCAGAGCTGGGATAGAAAACTCTAAGCAGCAACCTAATAATTTCAAAGCATTCTTATGGGTGCTCATCTGCATTGATATGATAATATCACGAATAGCACAAGACCTAGCTTCATCCTTGTTGATGTATTCCTGTGTGATGTACTTCTTAATGATAATTGTTCGGTTGTCTAGAATACCCCTGAACATTTGGTAGTATGGTGAAACGTTTTCCATAATGCAAGAATGATCGAAGTTGTTGGTAGCCCTCGTGAGCTCAGCAGCAGAATAACAACGAATAGGATTAGATTTGCCATCACAAGAACCAATGAGATCCTCTAATAACATGCTTCCATTGTCCAAGAATGATCTCTCGCTTTCCTTCTTGCTCAAACGTGAAACCAACGGGGAGAACCTGATACAAATATATATAATGTTGAAATGGATCTGGCCAATGACAGAACACCTTCCGGATAACTTGAATATACCCCATTTTCCTTTCATTTTTGCATTTGAATTTCACATGAAAGTCTATGAGATCAAATCTAAAGTTTTCTTTCCTTACAAATGAACTGTTAGACTTCAGCCTCATGAGAATTTTGATTTAGCGTACGAGATCAAATCTTCGACATCAATTAAAATTTAAGATAATGTTGTTGAAAAGCAAGGACACATTATTTCGATTAGTTGCATAATATGAAGTATCAGAAGCAAGCAAGAATTAAAATAATTATAGGAATATCTCAAATCAGGTCTAAATTAAAAACAGCCATACATAATCATTAAAAAAAAAAGGGGAACTTACAAGACTTTCCATGACATTTTTCTCTTTTTTGCTTTGCAGCACCAAGTCCCCTCAGAATTGGAATCAGATTGCACTAAATAAGCAGTAACTTGTTGATTATTTCTCCGCATATTATCCATGAAATCTACAACTTACAATTGCAAGAGCTTTGATGGCATGTTTCTGGCTTTAGTAAACAGTAATTGATCGATGTCTCCACGGAGTCCACTCCGTCAATTTGATTTTCTTCTGCTGATGGATGGATGGATGGATATGGCTTTCATTTGAAAATGAGTAAAGTTTTGAAGTTTAGTGCTATGGTTTGCAAAGTCCATGATGCCATCGTGTAGTGGGGACGACCAAAGCAATTTACAAGAAATTACTATTTTCTATTTTCCCATTTCATTTTCAGACACACAAAAATAAACACAATTAGTCAATAACTTAGAAGGAAAGAAACAAGAAGAACTTGCCTTGAAATTGCTAGAGCACAAAAAAATATGCACAATACAACCAGTCCCAACTCCCAATTTACAAATTTTTAGCCACACATTATCAGAAACAGAGTAAATCCCTCCACTGCCTTAACATCAACCATATCTGCCCTCACTCCTCCTAGTGGATATTTCCAATTATAAAAGAACGATTACAAATCATTGTTCGGAACTCTGAATCAGATGAATACTCAAAGATAGAGAGACCTTAACATTAACACTTGCAATGAGAGACCCAAATGGGCAAAAGTGGAGAGCTCACATACATTTTGTGCTTGTTAAAAGCCTACTAACTATGCTCTGCTTTGCAAGGTCAAGGATGCCATCGATGATCATAACGCAATGGGCGACCAAAGAAATTTACTTAAAATTACTAAGTAGTCACGCACTTAGAGTTACATAGTAAGAAACAAGAAGGAAATAGGAAATTCTGTACAATTAACATACACCCCATCCATCCATCATGCAAAACACATCAACACCCTCACAATCTCTCCTTTAAACTTATGTAGTGGATAAACCTAGCTGGGAAACATAGACTTCTCAATTTGTACAAGTTTTTTGGCCACATCGATCACATCCGGCCTTAAATCACTTTCTTCTTCGGTGCATAACAATGCCATTGTTAGAAAATCATGCAACTGCTGTTGTGCTTGCTCACCTTCACCTACGTCTTCTAAAATTTTAGGATCCACAATTGTCCGAAATTGGTCTTCAAAAGCATGTGAGCTAGCATACTGCACAGCATATTGATGTTGATCTCCTCCTTCCCGTGGCTGTATAGCCCTTTGTCCCGTCAAGAATACAAGTAAAAGCACACCAAAGCTATAGACATCAGTTTTTTCTGAACTTTTACCAGTCACGGAGTAGTTAGGGTCAAGGTACCCCATTGTCCCTTTCACGGTATCTACTTCAACATACAATTGCTCAGGAGGAATGGTTATGGATAATGAAAAGTTGGAGAGTTTGGGAACATAATCATCATCCAAGAAAATGCAGGTGGGATTTACGTCCCCATGAATGATGGGCCTTGGAAAGGCGGTATGGAGGTATGTAAGTGCACTAGCAAGTTGCTTTGCAATGCATAATCTAGCTTTCCATGGTAATAATAAGGATTCATCTTCTTCATTATCCCATCTTAAACTTCCATCACTCTGGAGAATTCCTTTTGTTGCATTTTCAAGCACCAGAGCTGGTGTATCAAACTCTAAGTAGCAGCCTAATAATTTCAACGCATTTCTATGAGTGCTCATCTGCATTGATATGATAATATCACGAATAGCCTCGTCGACACTCTTCCTGAACTTCTTAATGAGAACTGTTCGGTCGTCTAGAATACCCCTGAACATTTGGTAGTGAAAACCTTTTGTTACGATGCAAGAAGGACCAAAGTTGTTGGTAGCCTTGACGAGCTCAGCAGCGGAGTAATAACGAATAGGATGAGATTTTCCATCACAAGAAGCAATGAGATCCTCTAGTAAAATGCTCCCATTCTTGAAGAATGATCTCTTTCTTTTCTCCTTTCTCACGCATGGAAGCCATGAGAACCTGATACATACATACATACATATATATAAGAGTACATAAACGCACAAAGAAGGAATATAAAATTGATGAAATGGAAATATTCAATCTATCCCAATTCTCAAGAAAATACAGAACAACCACACTTTGCTTTCATTTTGCTCTTTAGAACTTCACATGAAATCCAAGGAGATCAAATCTCAGCTTTTATGCATATAGTTATGAACTTCCCTTTTCCTGTGATGTGTGGAAGAATCCTTGTCCTACCACTTCCTCACATGGCGGCTAACATTCAAGGAAAACATAAATCTTGATTACCAAAAAATTCCCTCAAGTTGATTCAAATTTACATTTACATAAGGTTGTCGAAATAGAAATGGTAATTTTAATTTGATTAGCTTGCTTGCTTCCTTTCATACATCATCAAATATCCTCACCGAGAAAATAAAACAATTACAAAAGAAAAAAAAAACTTACAACACTTTGGATGGCATTGTTTCCCCTCACTGGATTCAGAATAGTGGTGGGATTTGGTCATGGAAGGTCGGATGGGGAAGCTGCGCCCAATGGGGCAGTTTATATCAAGTGGGTGCCACACGCCACGGTGTCTTCGTTTCAATCTCTAATATGATAATATCATCAAATCTTGTGTCCACAGTTGGCAACCAACTTGGCAGTCACATATGAAATTATATAGATTTCCAAACTAAACAGATTTCAATGACTTTATACAATTAAATTACTTAGACTTATTTATTGATTTGCCATATGAACTTTATGAAAAATCTCAGTTTATTCTCTGACTTTGCAATTGGGTTAATATGTCCCCTATGCTTTTATTCTGTGTCTCACTTTGCTCAATTCTTTCAATTTTCTCAATAAAACTGTTAACTTGCGCATGTGGCATAGACATTTTAGTAATTTTAACTATTAAGGGTTAAAATAATTAGTAAATAAACATTAAAGTTATTTTACCTTGGCCACTGGCATAACACCTTCCATATACAAGAAAAAAAAACACCCAGAACTTACAGGTTTTTGGATGGCATTCTTCACTTTTTGCTGTCTAGCACCAAGTTCCCTCAAAATCGGAATCAGATTGCTCAATATAAACAGCAATTTGTTGATTCCTCCGCCTAGTCCAGTGCAAATCTCATGTGCAAGCAGCTGTTTATATCGTTAGTTTCATTTTCTTTTACAGAAAATTTGCATTTGAGAAGGAAGATTGGTTTGAAGCCTTATTGGTATGTGTAGAAAGGTCAACAATAATATCACATGCGCCCTCATATATTTGACTTATAGGACGACTTACCAACCAAGTTGCAAACTGCAAGCCATCTAGACAAGTTGTATATCAAGAAACCATTCATTATTCATATTTTTTTAATGTATCATCACCCTTTTCCTAGTCATTGTGTTTTCTATTTTTCATTCCTTCCTCCAAACCCCATACAATCACCGTTTGATTTGAACAAAGACACGCAGCATCAAGAAATCGTCAAATAATGAGAAAAGTTATCAGGGGTATTCTGATATATCAAGTAGGTGCCACACGGTGTCTCGCGAATTTCAATCTCTAATATATCATCAAATCCTGTGTCCACAGCCTCAGTTTATCCTCTGACTTTATAATTGGGTTAATATGCCCCCTATACTTTTATTCTGTGTTTCACTTTGCTCAATTCCTTCAATTTTCTCAATAAAATTGTTAACTTGCTCATGTGGCATAGATATTTTAGTAATTTTAACTATTAAGGATTACATGACGACTTCCTAACCAAATTGGAAAACTGCAAGCCATCTTACCATACCAAGTTGTATCTCAATAAACCACTCATCAATCATTTTCTTAAAAAATATCATCACCCTTTTCCCAG
Organism: Prunus avium; assembly: GCF_965620075.1. NCBI lineage: Eukaryota > Viridiplantae > Streptophyta > Magnoliopsida > Rosales > Rosaceae > Prunus > Prunus avium. Next base: position 32,534,342 of record NC_142291.1, read on the forward strand.
TCGTTGTCCCTAATCATCAATTGACTTGAAAAAACAAAAAATGCAACATAAATAATCCACGTTGAAAGTGGTTGAGCATGCAAAAGATATACACAAAGCAAACCAGGTAGCTGCAGGTTTATGATCAAACACAACCAAAAAGATACTTACAAAATACCCTTTCCTCCCTGTTTATGATCAAACACAACCAAAAAGGAAGCACTATTCAAAATACAAGGAACCTGGGTCATTGTGACATAATCACAAACACCTACCATGCCAGATTTTCTGGTCAAATGCCTGCTTGTTCTTTTCCGTTTCTGATTTTTTGTTGGAATATCGGGTTTTTTGTGTCTGGCTTTTGGGTTTCTTGGCGGGGAATAATGTGTTTTGGCTCCAATGAGTTTACTCCTTCAATTGTACTTACTTGCCTTGAAATTGGTTTAGCACAAAAGCAAAAACAAATAAGCAAAATGCATTAGCCTCTCACCATCTATCGCTTGGAAAGTATTTAAATTTTGTAACAATTTAGAAAAGAGTACATAAAATTAATGTATGTTGGTCTCAGATCCCTATGGCTGATGGGCCTGAGAAACGCGGTATGAAGATATATTCAGCTGCATTAGCAAGTTGTTTTACAATACTCACATGAGAGATCTAGATTCTAGTCTCAGCTTTTATATTAGCTACAAATTAACAGGAAAAAGAACATAATAGTAATGTATTAACAACCAACAACAAAAATCATAATAAAGGGTATACAGAGTTCAACAATAACAGAAAAGAGAGATCAACTTCCGAACAATAGTCATGTTGTTGAACCCATATCCAATATATATTTTTTAATAACAAATATAGTGGATTGAAGCTAGCTGGGCAAAATAGACTCGTCGATTCGAATGAGTTCCCTTGCCACATTGCTCATATATGGCCTTCCTTCAATTTCTTCTTGAGTGCATGACAATGCCAGTTCTAGGAAATCATGCAACTGCTGTTCTACTTGCTCATTTCCCCCAACCTCCTCTAAGATTTTAGGGTCCACAATTGCCTGAAGCTGGTAAGCATGTGACTTCATATAATCAATAACTGAAATATACCCTCCTTCCTGCGGTTTAATTAGCCAAGCTCTTCGTCCCGTCAAGAATACAAGTAAAAGCACACCAAAACTATACACATCAGTTTTTTTTGAGACGCAGCCAGACCTCATGTATGCAGGGTCAACGTACCCAATTGTCCCTTTTGGATCATCTTCAGCATCAGAATACGTAGGAGGAATGGTTATGGAGAGTGAGAAGTTGGAGAGTTTGGGAACATAGTCGTGGTCCAAGAAAATACAACCAGGTTTTAGATCCCTATGAATTACGGGACTGGGAAGGGCGGTATGGAGATACGTAACTGCACTAGCAAGCTGCTTTGCAATACGCAGTCTAATTTTCCATGGTAATATTAAGGGTTGATCTTCATTGTCTCTTAAACTTCCATCACCTTCAAGAACTCCTTTTGCTGCATTTTCAAGCACCAGGGCAGGTACTGGGAACTCTAAGCAGCAACCCAAGAGTTTCAAAACATTCTCATGGTTGCTCATATGTATTGAAACAACAATGTCGCGAATTGCCCGGGACCTAACACCATCCTCATTCTCCCATGACTCATGGTACAAGCTCCCAATGGAGTACCTGGCAATGATAATCAACTGGTCGTTTAGAAATCCCCTGAACATTGTGCAGTTTAAATCCTTTCGTACAATGCGAGAAGGGTGGAAGTTGTTGGTTGCCCTGATGAGGTCATCAGCAGAGTAACAATGAACAGGAAGAGATGTACCATCACAAGAAGCAATGAGATCCTCTAATAATTTGCTCAGATTCTTGTAGTATGATGACTCAATATCAGCATCTCTTCCCTCCTTTCCCAAGCATGGCAACATTGAGAACCTGATAGAATATATCCGTGTAATATAATAAATTAATGAAACTATATATTTTTTTTATTGGTTAAAAATGAAAATAAAATGATGAAATTGAAATAATCTCTCCTAAGGGAAGCATGTGATGTGAGACCATGCTAACACACTCTGCATACTTCATATGAGATTCCAAGAGATATAATCTGAGCTTTTAGAACTTACAATTAAAATCTACAATCAGGTTTAAAATTGAAGCTACATATTATCCATGAAAACTTGAACTTACAATTGCAAGAGTTTTGATGGCATTGTTTCCGCTTTAGATTGCACCAAGTAAACAGTAATTGATCGATTTCTCCACCCAGTCCACTCCGTCAATTTGATTTTCTTCTGCAGATGGATGGATGGATATGGCTTTCATTTGAGAATGAGTAGAGTTCTGAAGTTTATTGCTATGCTTTGCAAGGTCAACGATGCCATCGAATGATAAACGTGCAGTGGGGCCGGCCAAAGAAGTTTAAAGGAAATTACTATTTTCCCCTTTCATTATCAGACAAAAAGAAAACGAAAACAATTAGCAAAATTTAATGAACTTGCCTTGAAATTGCCAACCACCAGCTTCGGCTGAATAAACAGAGCAAATCCATTCAGACTTCATCTCCTCCACGGCCTTCCTCATTTCCCCAACTGCTTTTCACATCAACCATATCTGCCCTAACTCCTTCCAAATAGATATTACAAATGATAACAGAACATTACAAATTTTCTTTTGGTAACTATGAATTACAGAAGAAAATTAGAGAGCAGGTTGAATATTCAAATTTAGAGAGCTTAACATTAACATTTTCACAATGAGAGACCCAAATGAGCAAACTGTAGCTCACATTCATTTTGTGCTTGTTAAAAGCATACTAATTACAATTTACATGCCAAGGTACAAGTTTTCCCTTTTCATGACCAAACAAAACCATGAAGTACAATCAATTAAAAAGTACTATTTCCCATTGACACTACCCAAAATAGTACAAGTCACTTAGGACATTGTGACATTATCACAAACACCTACCGTGCAAAAAACAACACACAAAAAAACCCTCCAAATCAGTCGTCTTCTTCATCACCAGATTCACCATCACTATCATGGCTCTCTAAAACAATACCATCACCTTGATACCCACCTCCCAAATCACAAACCCTAATCCACACATCCTCAGGAACCGGCACAACCGACAGCCTCGGCTGCCTAAACAGAGCAAAACCCTTGAGCCCCTTCTCCCCCTTCATCTCCTTTAAGTCCACTGGCCTCCTCATCTCCCCAACCGCCTTCACATCCACCATCCCATCATCGCCGCCGTCTGAATACCATTCCCGAACAACAGTCACAACGCCGACTACACGGCGGGCCTTGGCGCCGGAGTGGTAGAAGAAGCAGAGGTCACTGAGTTTCATGGATTTGAGGTGCTTCTGGGCTTGCTTGTTTTTTACACCATCCCACTTGGTTAAGCCCCCATTGGCTGCTTGGTCCTCCCACGACCACTCTCCTGGCTCTGTCTTCAGAAGCCAATACTGTTTCTCTTCGCTCATTGATGGAAATTCTCTTCTCTGCAGCTCTGCTTCTTCTTTTTTCTTTGTCTACTCTTCCTTTCTGTTCCTGGTTTGGTGTTTGTTGCAGTATTGGGTTTTGTGTTGGCTTTTAGGTTTTTGGCGGGAAAATATGCGTTTTAGCGCCAATGGAGCCTTGTCAGCTAATTTGGGCTAAATTTTTTTGGGTCTTTTATAAATTAGTTTGTGTATCACAATTTTCTTGACAAAAAAAGAAAAAAGAAAAAGAAATATACATATGTCCCACAATTTAACATGAATTAACGCCGTTAAACCCGTGACCTCTTTCTTCCGTTTTTCCTCTTTCGAGCTGGCTGTTCAGTTTTGGTTTTGCAAAAGAAAAAAACCTGTACTCGAAAACACAAACTAAACCAATACACCTACTTATATCAATTGAGCAGCAAAATGGTTGGTTTTGCAAGGATGCTGTTTACCCCGAAAAGGAACCGCCGGCCATTCGCGTGGTGTTTGGCCGTGGAGTTTGCTTGTTGCGATTGCGAAGGCGTGCCACTGTTGGCAGTGAAAAACTCCAACAGACTGAAAACGGTAAGACTGGAAAATGCGCACCGATATTGACTTTAATCAATTGATTGTGGATTGGGTGGGGAACTGGCCCAATACAAGGTTTTTTTCTATGCCCCAATTAAGAGGACTTCAATATTCATCTAGTGCGAAAATGATAACTGACAGAAGTTGAAATTGAACGGTAATGGAAATGACTGAAGTTTTATCAGAATATTTCTCTATTCAGACAACTTGAAAGAAAAAGGAAATACATAAACAACACGGCCTGAAGATGTCTCTATTCAGACCTGGTACATAAAATTAAGATGGAGATTGAAGATTTCTCTATTCAATCTTGTACAAGGAAATATCATACCAAGAGTTGGCAGAGCAAAATAAAGAAAATTCCTCAAGAGTTGTCAACTGGGAAATTCAGAGAATGAAAAAGGAAGGCTGTTTCAAGCTTTTGAGCTGGGTTTATAGACGTTGAGTCTGGTTTTTGTTGGTTGAGTTGTGCGTCTTTGCTGATGATTTCTCCTTCAATTTATAGAGAATGGAGGTCAATTGAGTGGACCAGCAGTCAATTTGAAGTACCCACTTGCCGGAAAATTCTACAGTGCACCTGGCGCACTGATGCGCCACTTATTATAGACCTTTGGATGAGTAATTGAGGCATGTGGGGTAATCCAAAGCGTTGATTGTTGGTTACCGGTTAAATTGGTTGCTGTAGGTAAAATAAAATAAAAATACAAAAATACTTGCTCTCTCATTCAGAGACATTTCAAGTCAACTTTGGGTTGGGTTTCTCATTTCTTTATCTTCGAGTTCTATTCCTTCTACAATAGCTCTTCTCCTCCTTCTGTGACGACGAGACGATGTCGGCGATCACATCTCCTCTCCTCTCAGGTAGGTCATGTTCCTTCTTCTCCTTTTTTATTTCATTCTCCTTTCTAGGGCTTTTGGTCTGGGTATCTTCCTTGTTGCTGCTGCTTCATTGCTGGTTTTTCTTTGTTTTGTTTTTTTAGGTTTTCACAGTTATGATTTCTTTGTCTCACTCTCATCTGGATCTCCGTGGCTGGCTTTCTCTCAACCTCTCTATGGCAGGTAAGAACTCTAATTTTCTCCCTATCTTTCTAATTGTGCAATTTAGATGATTCGCATCAGAGCAGAAAGTATTTCAACTTTGAATTATGGTCTAGGCTTTCTAACAAAATGATTTATATGTCCTATTTTAATTTAGGGTTTAATGATTTGGGTATTGAATCGCAAGTCCTTATTATTATTATTTTTTTTGGTAATATTTTGGATTTATATAGGAATTTGGTAATTTTTTGAAATTATAATTCTTTTTTTTTTCTCTTTCGAATTTTTCTCTCCCCTTTCTCCCTCTCAGAGATATCATTGCTACTTTCTTACTTTTTTTATTATTTGAATTTGAGGGTTGGAAGCTTGAGAGTTGTTCATTCTTGATAATGATATGAGACTTTAAATTGATGACCTTGAGACTGCATATTGTTCAAACCAAAAGCATTGGGTTCTTGAAGGAAGATGCTAGACGATGGAGCATCCATTTCAACCTTGAAGAGATATTGCAGGTTTCTATTTTGTAAACTGTGTGTATTGTGTTTGATAACTTGGAATTTTATGTACTCTGTTTACTTGAGATCTCAATGTTAAAATAATGATCTAGAACTTGAGATAGGATTGAGACATTTATTGTCCTCCATGGCAATGGAGCAAATTGGTGTCCATTACAACCCATGAGATCTATGACTTCTTATAATGTATTATTTTTGTGCTTCAAATAATTTAGTCTAAATTGTAGAGTAATATATTTAGTTTCTAATATGAATTAGTTCTGATTTTTCAGTGAACAATTCAAATTTTGGTATGGATGTTGAAGACTATGTTGTTGGTGGGTGTTCTAACATTTCTTTAAATATGATTGCATACGAATGACGTTGCTGTGAAAAAAGTCAAAAAAGTAACATGTTGATGCAATTTTGTTTCGTGATCAACTAGAAATACACAAACATTTGATTCAGTCTAGTAGGCTTAGTTGCATAGATATTTGAAGAATTAAGTCAGCATGCTAGTAATTGCTATATGGCTGATTTTGTCTTGGTGACTTATGCTATCACCCAAAGTTGGAGGTCCTATCCTTGCTAGTTGTTTGGGAACATAGAGACGTGGAGATGAATCTGCACTTTGTGTTTCCCTTGTCCAATGGTTCCCGCGAGCCCTTTTTCATCATGAGTGTTTTGATTTGCTTTCTGGTTCGTTCAATGTGTAGTAAAATATCGCTATATAATTTATTTCCTCTTATTTTGTAGCGGGAGTAGCTATCTTCATTTTACTAATCTCATTTTATTCAACTCGTGAAGGTGAGGACTTCACTAGCAAGATACATATAATGCTACAAATTTTTTTGTGAAGTTATGCTGTGATTCCCTTTTTTGTTTTCTTCTCATTTGTATTTTTTCTTGAAACATTTGACAGTACAAGGAGTCACAGAGGCATGGGCTTGGTGACGTAAGGCATGGGCTGAATTGAAGATGGGAGTGTAGTAGATTGTAGTTCAATTGTTTTGCTCTATTTCTACTGTTGTTATTTAGGCTTCAGATCTTGATTGTAGTTCAGTTTTTTTTTTCTTCCTTCTTGTACTTGGCATTTAGTTTGTTTTATTTTTTTTACCTTAAATACTTGGCATTTAGTTTTAATGTATTGCTTTTGATGGACAAGTTATCCATTCCCATTATGTGTACTTAGTAGGATATTTCATTAAACTCATGGTTATGAGAAATATAAATAATTATAAAAACTATTGATTTGTTTTCTTTATGTTATTGGCAGCCTTTTTAATTTTGAGAATGTAAATACATTATGTGATTTGTCAATGCCATTGACAAACAGATAGTGCCATTTGTATTTTAGTTTTGTAATTGACAAACAAAGAATTCTCATTTGCATTCCAATCGTGCAAAGGCTGTGACACCTATTGAACTTATAGGAAAATTCTACAATGGGTGTGGTGTATCCAAGCGCCCAAAATATCAGCCATTGGATGAGTAAGTGGAGATAAGGGTTAAATCCACACCATTGAATGCTGGTAACCTGTTAAAAGGGTTGGTGTAGATAAAAGTGAATAAAATAAAAATTAAATAGAAAAAGAAAAAGAAAACAAGAAAAGAAAAACAGAACGACAGAAAGGGAGAAGGGAAGATCGTGAATTGCTGCTGAGGCAATCCCACCAACGGCACTCTCTCTTTCATCTCTCCCTCTCTTCCCCTACATGTGAATCGCTTGATTCTGGAGATGAATTGAGAAGATCTTAAATCTCGGTGGCTGGGCATTTTGCATGGTTCACAAAAAACCAGTGGAAACGAGTTGATGTTGCTGAAACGTATTTAAGTGGCCATTGCAAAGGTAAAATTAATAGCTTTATTATCCTTGTCCACACTTGAGTTCCCAAAGACCAGCAATATAACATTTTGCTATATTGATCTGCTCAAAGAAAACCAGCTATTTCTATGGGTAATTTTCCCTCTATGAAATCAAGTATCCCTCTATGAAATCAAGTAATTATGTTATGAAAAGAAAACCAGAAAAACTAAGCAGAAATTAATGTAGCACAGGAAGAAACTAAGCAGAAGTAAATGGGTTTTTGATTTGCTAAACAAGCATAATGCAATTGACAAACAGTGAGTTGGAAATTGAACAAGCATAACGCAATTAAAAAACAGTGAGTTGAAAATTGAACAAACATAATACAATTGACAAACAGTTAGTTTGTAATTGAACAAAAAGAATGCAATTGACAAACCGTAAGTTTGAAATTGCAAACGTGCATGCATGCCTTTTTTCAACCCTTTTGGCTTGGTTTTCCACAGGATTTCAATTCCCTTTCAAAATAGTTTTGTAACCCCAAAGCTTATGTAACTTGTTTGATGCTATAAACGTATTATATAATGATGTCAAATATGATCGTGTATTGTTGTATGTGAATGGATTGAATGAGTTAATTTGAAAGGAAGTGACCATAAGATGGAAAGGGCACTGATAGATTGGGTCGCCTAGGAGGAAAAGGAAATAACTCAATTGACAAACAATGCATTGGAAATTGAATAAACATAATGCAATTGACAAACAGTGAGTTCGAAATTGAACAAGTATAATGCAATTGACAAACTGTCTGTTTCAAATTGCAAACGTGCATGCATGCCTATTTTCTTAACGTTTGGCTTCGTTTTCCACAGGATTTCACTTCCCATTTACGATATTACAATAGGAAGGACTTGTATTACACTGTTGGACATTTGTGTTCCATTATATTATAAAATCAATTCTTAATCGTGTAATATCGTAATTTACAAAAAAAAGGACATGTAGTACAATATTAAGGTAAAGTGGAACATTCGGAAGTTAAATTAGGTCCTTATACTTGTAAACACGGATGTTTACAATATTAAGGTCTCATATTACTCTGTTTTGGACAGCTGTGTTCCATAGAAGTGTAAAACCCATCCGTAATCTTGTAATATCGTAATTTACAAGGATAAAGACATCTAGTACAATATTAAGGTAACTAGGGACATTAGGAAAGTAAATTGGGTCCTTATATGTGTAAACACAAATGTTTACATTATTAAGGTATCGTATTACTCTGTTTAGGACAGTTATGTTTCATATGATTGTAAAATGCACCTTTAATCTTGTAATATCGTAATTTATAAAGATAAAGACATGTAGTACAATATTAGGGTAAATGGGAACATTCGGATGGTAAATTGGGTCCTTATACTTGTAAACTCGGATGTTTACAATACTAAGGTATTATATTACTCTTTTATGGATAGTTATGTTCCAGAACATTGTAAAACCCATCCTTAATCTTGTAATATCGTAATTTACAAAGAGAATGACGTCTAGTACAATATTAAGGTAACTAGGGATATTAGAAAAGTAGATTGAGTCCTTATACGTGTAAACACAAATGTTTACTATATTAAGGTCTTGTTTTACTCGGTTTTGGACAGTTATGTTCCATATGATTGTAAAATGCATCCTTAATCTTGTAATATCGTAATTTACAAAGATAAAGACATGTAGTACAATATTATGGTAAATGGGAACATTCAGATGGTAAATTGGGTCCTTATACTTGTAAACTCGGATGTTTACAATACTAAGGTCTTTTATTACTCTTTTATGGATAGTTATGTTCTAGAGCATTGTAAAACCCATCCTTAATCTTGTAACATCGTAATTTACAAAGAGAAGGACGTCTAGTACAATATTAAGGTAACTAGGGACATTAGGAAAGTAAATTGAGTCCTTATACGTGTAAACACAAATGTTTACTATATTAAGGTCTTGTTTTACTCGATTTTGGACAGTTATGTTCCATGTGATTGTAAAATGCATCATTAATCTTGTAATATCGAAATTTACAAAGATAAAGACATGTAGTACAATATTAGGGTAAATGGGAACATTCGGATGGTAAATTGGGTCCTTATACTTGTAAACTCGGATATTTACAATACTAAGGTCTTGTATTACTCTTTTATGGATAGTTATGTTCCAGAACATTGTAAAACTCATCCTTAATCTTGTAATATCGTAATTTACAAAGAGAAGGACGTCTAGTACAATATTAAGGTAACTAGGGACATTAGGAAAGTAAATTGAGTCCTTATATGTGTAAACACAAACATTTACTATATTAAGGTCTTGTTTTACTTGGTTTTGGACAGTTATGTTCCATATGATTGTAAAATGCATCCTTAATCTTGTAATATCGTAATTTACAAAGATAAAGACATGTAGTACAATATTAGGGTAAATGGGAACATTCAGATGGTAAATTGGGTCCTTATACTTGTAAACTCGGATGTTTACAATACTAAGGTCTTGTATTACTCTTTTATGGATAGTTATGTTCCAGAACATTGTAAAACACATTCTTAATCTTGTAATATCGTAATTTACAAAGAGAAGGACGTCTAGTACAATATTAAGGTAACTAGGGACATTAGGAAAGTAAATTGAGTCCTTATATGTGTAAACACAAACATTTACTATATTAAGGTTTTGTTTTACTTGGTTTTGGACAGTTATGTTCCATATGATTGTAAAATGCATCCTTAATCTTGTAATATCGTAATTTACAAAGATAAAGACATGTAGTACAATATTAGGGTAAATGGGAACATTCAGATGGTAAATTGGGTCCTTATACTTGTAAACTCGGATGTTTACAATACTAAGGTCTTGTATTACTCTTTTATGGATAGTTATGTTCTAGAGCATTGTAAAACCCATCCTTAATCTTGTAACATTGTAATTTACAAAGAAAAGGACGTCTAGTACAATATTAAGGTAACTAGCGACATTAGGAAAGTAAATTGAGTTCTCATACGTGTAAACACTAATGTTTACTATATTAAGGTCTTGTTTTACTCGGTTTTGGACAGTTATGTTCCATGTGATTGTAAAATGCATCCTTAATCTTGTAATATCGAAATTTACAAAGATAAAGACATGTAGTACAATATTAGGGTAAATGAGAACATTCGGATGGTAAATTGGGTCCTTATACTTGTAAACTCGGATGTTTACAATACTAAGGTCTTGTATTACTCTTTTATGGATAGTTATGTTCCAGAACATTGTAAAACACATCCTTAATCTTGTAATATCGTAATTTACAAAGAGAAGGACGTCTAGTACAATATTAAGGTAACTAGGGACATTAGGAAAGTAAATTGAGTCCTTATACGTGTAAACACAAACTTTTACTATATTAAGGTTTTGTTTTACTCGGTTTTGGACAGTTATATTCCATTTAATTGTAAAATGCATCCTTAATCCTTGTAAATGAGTATTTACAACATTATGGATTAGGTGAACCCTAATGTTGTAATCATGGTTCAAAAACTTGTAAACCGCTACCCAAATTTTGTAACTTATAAGTTTTAGGATCCTCTTACAATGTTAGGGTACTCTCATATCCAAACTACTGTAAATCACTATCCTATCATATGCCAATTGCCAAACAGGAAGGGCATAATTGCATGACCCATATGCAATTGCATTTTCAAAAAGTGGAAACTTGATAACTTGTATAACCGGTAGGTACTCTCATATCCAAACTACTGTAAATCACTATCCTATCATATGCCAATTGCCAAACAGGAAGGGCATAATTGCATGACCCTTATGCAATTGCATTTTCAAAAAGTGGAAACTTGATAACTTGTATAACCGGTAGGTACTCTCATATCCAAACTACTGTAAATCACTATCCTATCATATGCCAATTGCCAAACAGGAAGGGCGTAATTGCATGACCCTTATGCAATTGCATTTTCAAAAAGTGGAAACTTGATAACTTGTATAACCGGTAACCAATTTTTTAAAAAATCTGGGAGCATCATAAAGTACAAATGGTGCATGGGTGCACCTGGTGCACTATAGAAGGTGCCCCCACTTGCCATTGGTTTTGGTGAGTGGGTTGCTGAAAATACAAGTAAACCCAAAAAAGTTGCTAAGAGGCTTTGATGTGATTTGACAGAAGTTGTCACTATTAGACTTAAAGAAATCCAAAGTATTAGTCCACTTGCCATTGATTGGTAACCAAAAGTAGCTGACTAAAAGACAAAAAGAAATGTAGAGATAATGACCACAATCTCTACTTCTTTCTTTATTCATTCTTTAAGCCCACTTGCATATTATTTTATTCTTTTTTCAACCTTGGTGTAGACTTTTCACGTGTATGTTGGGCTTTGGCTTTGTTTTAATATTCTTCATCACAGAGAATATTAAATTGTTTCCATCTACCACATCTTCACTTTATTCTTCTCTGAATCAACTCACTGGTGATGAAGTCCCTCCATTGATAAAGTGAAACTTGATTTGCAGCCACTGAGTTTCTCCTCTGAACATGCCTTGATGCGTAATAAACTGGGAATGCTAGGTTGATCCAATTGCTGCCAATTTCGGATATGTTGTTCTCCACATAAGTAGGAACAACATTCATGAAGAACTTAATTCCTTTTGAGCAATAGAAAATCTGGTTTTAGCATGGTTACACCAGACTGGTCGTCACAAACTGCTCTCACGAATAGAAATCATGATTAATGCTCTGAAGATTCAATACTTGTGCAAATGAAGCCAAATTCGGATATGTCGTAGTAGACATCCAAATGAACAACTTTCATGAAGAACGAATGTTCATTTGAGGACTGGAAACTGGCCCGAATTGCCACTGTTATCAGCTTTCGCTGTTGCTGGTATGCTTTTGATGTTTGATGTCGCGAGGATTCCACATTTATCCAAATGATCCCAAATTTAGATATTTTACGGTAGACGTTCTAATGCAAAACTTTCATGAAGAAAGACAATTCATTAGAGCATTGAAATTAGGCCCGAATTGATGCTATAAGCTTTTGCTAGCGCTGTGCATCTGGTGTTTTCAGCTCTTAGGACTCCACATTTGTCCAAATAAACCCAAATTTGGATATGTTGCAGTAGACATAGAGATGAACAACTTTCGAGAAGGATGAAACTTGATTTGAGCGCTGAATTTGAATTTTGGGCCCACTCCATCTGACTGCAGCAATGCATGTCTAGCCATATTTTGGCCATTTTGATGTCCATGGAAAATTATCTACCATTTTAGGCAAAAATCCAATTTTTGGTGCAAACAGATGCCCAACCTTTCTTCTACTGGTAAATGTGCAAAACCTTTTTTTTTTAATATATATTATTTGTATTCAATAATATGTGAGAATTATGCATATAATACGTGAATTTTGTGTGTATTATTGAAAATTTTATAAAAAAACTTGCATTATCATGAAAAATACGTGCTATACTATTCCTTTTGAAAAAATGAGGAAAAAGCGGGTATAGCCGCGCGGCGATACTATTTCTTTTAAAAAATTAGGGAGAAAGGCGTATAGCCGGGCGGCGATACTCTTTTTAATTAGGGAAAATTCCGAGTATGGCCGCGCGGCTATACTATTTCTTTTAAAAAAATAAGACAAACAAGTATAGCCGCGCGGCGATACTATTTGTTTTCAAGGAGCAGGGAGTATAGCCGGACAGCTATACGTTTTCTTTTTAAACAATTAGGAAAAATTCCGAGTACAGCTGATCGGCTATACTATTTCTTTTTAAAAGAAAATTAGAAAAACCTAGTATAGCCGCTATTTCTTTTTAAAAAAGCATTAGGAAAAACCGAGTATAGCCGGGCGGCTATAAAAAAATTTTTATTAAAAAAAATTAGGATTAACCGAATATAGCCGTTCGGCTATAGTATTTCTTTTTCAAAAATTAAGGAGAATGGAGTATAGCCGGGCGGCTATACGCTTTTTCATTAAAAAAAATTAGGAAAAATTCCGGGTATAGCCGAACGGCTATACTATTTCTTTAAAAAAAATATTTAAAACCCATTTCTTTTCTAAAAATTAGGAAAACCGAGTATAGCCGATCGGCTATACGATTTCTTTTTTAAAAATTAGGATACAAGCGTATAGCCGCCCGGCTATACTTTTTTTTTATAATCTTCCTGAGCATCTTATGAAATTAACATTTGATTTCCTTAATTTATGTCTCTGATGTTCATGATGCAATGTGGTCCATTATTCTTGATGCGTTGTAGTTGTTAAGTGTTAATGTAGTTAATTTCCGTGATATTAGTCAGTCTGAACAGAGCTATGTGGTGCTGCGGACACTATGACCATAAATTTGAACTCTACAGAACTAAAACTTGAAGCATCTGGGACAAACGAGCCTGCAGTTAGTGAGTTGGATGCTGCGGCAACTACGATTCAGAAATTCTGTAGGAGTTACAGCACTAGACGAGGCCTTGCAGATTGTGCTGTTGTGGCTGACGAACTATGGTTTGTACCTTAAGTCTATGTTACATTCTTTGCTGTACAACTAGCCTTTGTTCATCACATTTGTGTAATTGTTTTAGGTGGTTGGACTTTGCTGCTTTGTCACGGTCGGCACGGGCTAGGACAAGGCTGCTGCCAGTACTTTGGTGGTAGGAATCAGACTAGAGTTATATGTGTTTTACGGAGAACTTCCAAATTAACAGCGAAGTCTTTTTTGTCTGCAAGCACAACAGGGTTTTTCCAAGGACCAGAAGGCTCAGAAACTAGCCCTGCAGTACTGGCTTGAAGCTGTGAGCTTATATACTTCTAAATTCTAGTTCAATTCTGTTTATAGCTCTCTCCTTTGTGTTTTTGTGTTTCTTCATCTTCATCCAATGGATGAAAGTAACAACATTGTACTTTAACTAGAATTGCAAAAATGCATTCATTGTATAGAGTTCCATATCGCAAACACTGTCGGGTTTATTTAACGAGAAACTGAAAATCAATGAACTTACCAATCTCTTCTCAGATTGATCTAAAATTAATATAGAGCTATGAGGGGAAGAATTAATGCATAATGTATTTACTGATGTTCATTCACTTTCTATTTCAGAAAGAGCGGGAGGGATATGAAGTGACTGTAGAGAACGGAAAGCATGTTCACAGACAATCAGGGATGCTTGTTGACACAGTAAAAGGCTCTAAGTGGATGTTTGTGCTCAGCACATCAAGGGCTTTACACGTGGGGCAGAAAAGGAAAGGTGCTTTTCATGACTCAAGTTTTCTATCTGGAGGGGCTGCAGTTACAACTGGAAGATTAGTTGCCCACAATGTGGTTCTTAACGTTCATTATGCATGTGCATTAGTTTTCTCAAATGCTAGTATATAATTCTTTTGCAGTTCCATTTTTTGAGCTAAAATCACCTCATCTTTTAATTGTTCAGGCTATATGGCCATATAGTGATTACTTCTATCTCGCAACTGAAGACAATTTCAAGGAATTCATTAGCTTCCTGCAGGAGCACCATGTAGACCTAACCCATGTCGAGGTAGTTACATTCAGCTCTGGCCTTCATTTTGCACTTTAACTATGCACACAAGTAGAACAAAATAGCTAAATTTGTCTTCTCTATATCTGGTCTTTTACAGATGTTTGCAACAGATGATGAGAACGCGTCAATCCAAATTCCTGACAAGTTGTGCTTAGAGCCAGAGATGAATAAGAGCGTGGAGTCGAATGGAGAAGCACCTATAAATGACCTGTTCAAGTGTTTGTCCTGCAAGTGGGCAACTGGTGTTGGTCCACGTATTGGGTGGGTAGGGGAATACCCATCAGAGCTACGACTCCGAGCGCTTGAGCAAGTCCGCCTATCAGCACGACCACAACCAAAGCCAACGGTCCGGGTCTCACCTAGGCTTAGCCCGAAGGTACCCTGTTTCCACTGCATTGATTTCTTGTTTTGGTTTTGGAATTAAGTTGTAATTTTCTTTAAAGCACGTCTGTCAATTGATCCTTGCCTGTTCTTTTTGTATTTTGTCTCACAAAGTCAACAAAAATCTGAAAAATCTATAAATTTGGAACAAGATTGTTGACTTTAACTGAATTAATTCCTTCGTAACCATAGTTCCCCAACGTTTATTTATTACAAGATATCTGTGAACTTTTATGACGTAATACTAGTTTCTTTTGTAGGCTACTTCGGTAGAGTGGGCCTTCTTACTCACTGGCCTCTGCCTAGAGATTTTGTCATTTGCTTTTGACCAGGCTTCCTCCCCAAGTAAGCCCCAATATGCACTGTTTGGTATTGATATTGGCTATTGCAGCTGTACTCATTTGCATCTGGGAGCTCATTTACAAGGGTAAAAAGGAAAGAGTTGTATTGAGCAAGGTCTAAAATATCGATGGTATCGGAAATATCGGTAGTCCAAAAACACGGAAATTTCAATAGAAATATCGGGATATTATCGATATCGATAAAAATTGAATAAAAACCATGGAAATTATAAGAAAAACTTGAAAAATTTTATTGAAACTTTGGTGGATGTTTATTCAGTCAATTATGTATTAGTTTATCACAAAAAATTAGAAGGAAATCCATTGCATGATAGGTTAACTGATTTAAGTTGATTATATAGCGAGCAGACAAACACTGTGAGTGTAGAAAATATGTAGTAATTAATGAAAGAAGATTAAACACACCATAATCATTTATATATAATGATTTACTACAATATACACTTTATACATTGCATGGTAAGATACATGAGTGACTTAGTACCACACAGAGTTCTTATGAGGTTGAAAATTTTCACTATCTTCATCATTTCTATGTGTAGGGTAAGTGTATTGTGAAGAGTAGTCATCAAATGATAAACCCCCAAAATAGTTTCGCATGTAATTGTTCAAAACAATATAAATATACATATTTTAGCATATTATCACAAAAACATAAGCAATATGGTGGTTAAGGTGTTGGAGGAGTGAAATGGCAAGGGTTTGAATCCCCTTTGTGTGTTTGAGTTTTTTTTTTTTTTTCATTACATCAATATTTTCGATAATTTAGCGATATTATAGCTATATTTTGACAAAATATTGCTGAAGTATGAGCGAAATTATCGACATCGATATTTTCCGATATTATCGATATTTATACAATATGTGTATGGATATGTTCCGAAATATCTGAGACTCGAAAAAACGATAATATCCTCAATATTTCGTCGATATTATCGATATTTTAGACTATGGTATTGAGGCAGTGGGGACGGTTGTGGTGGTTCTATTATCGACATTCCCAGCATAGGCTTTTTGGTACTCTTTAGGCCTGCCATCTTTCTTACATGAGAATCGAAATGAGATCCGTGATGAGCACGGAGATTGAACAAAGACCAAATAAGGGGATGGTTGAACGTATATACCAGAGTAGACATTGGCATTTAAGTCATTTGGTGTTGCGAGTTTTAGATTTCAATTTTAGTTATGTGGCTGTTTCTGTTGTAAAAGATTGTAGTTTTGATGGATATATGCTGCTTCTCCTTCTATATGGACTGAAGTGATCTTGGCTTTGCTGATAAGTTTTGTCTGTAAAATATTCCTGAATGTTGAAACTTTGTTCTTTAATTAAATAGCATTCATTTTTCTGGACTGAAGGACAAAGAGAAGACCATAAATACTTTCTTCAAGTCCTCAATAGAATCTGTGGAGTGCTGTTGTGCTAAACTCCACCCACCCACCATGCCCCGCCAAGGTTAGGAGAAACACTTGTGTGCAACGGGGATAGCACCGTTTTGCTATCCTCTGTCAATTACGCTATGCCACGAGTGATAACTTTTCCACTTGACATAGTGTGATTGACCAAACATACAAAAACAGTGTTATTCCGTTTCATTTATGCAAGTATAGCCTGTTTGGGGCCCAATTTAATTTCTTAGGATTTGTTGATCAACAGCATTTCTTGGGATTTGTTAATTTTGATCAAAGTTATAGTTATAAACTTCTTGGTTTGCTTGCATTAGTTTTTTGTTTTTTTGTTTTCGTTTTTTTTGGAGTTACCTGGATCACCTCTCACATACACCTGGCTAGTGTCGGTTGTGGTAACGTGAGAAAACAAATGAAAATAGGCCACATGACATGACACAAATTTTTGTCTGAAGCCAAATAAAATTATGTAGCTAGCTGTAGTTATTAGCTCTTTGCTAGCAGCATCCTTGGGATACTGCCAAATGAACTGATTTATATCAGCACAACTGCACAAGCTGAACGCCGGCCACAGCAGGCAGTTGAACGTTGACTAATAAATAATGCCTCTCGAAAGAATGACCAATCAATTGATTTCATTGACCTTATAGGCTATATCCAGACATATATGTGGAGCGAGAAGAAAAATATGAAAGATAGCGAAGAGCAGGGCCAAGCATATATAAATGCATCTATGGATAGTTGGCCATTAATGGCTACAAAAAGAGAAGTAGAAATGGCTCTCACCTTGTTGCTGCCGTCTAAACCACAAGTAGCCACATACATCATATACGTAACACTCAATGCATTCATACCTTTCATTATTTTTCAACCATATGGAAATGAGGTAGAGTAGAGGCCATTAGTGTGTGTGGGGGGGATTAAATGACTCTTAATGATGGATTGAGTCATCATGCCACCATTCACACTTTAGCTAATACTTGGAGACGTCTTGCAAATTACGGTTAGATCAGCTAGATGTGACAATGTACATGGTCCATTGTGTCCGAGTTTGATGAATCACTATTTAGATTGAGTGGTTTAGAGTAATTCAGAATATCGCATTGTCAAAATAATAATTATTAAAAGCATTTATAACAATCTCTCTCTAAGAAGAAATGAGACGTATGTATATGGAGAAGCTAGTCACATCACGAATCATCCGTAATGTAGTTCAAGTTTAAGAATTTTCTATAATTTTTTTTTAAAAAAAATACCGGTAATCAAAATCCAAGAAAAATAAAATTCAGCTAAAACATCATGTTTAACTATTTGATTAACCACATTTTCGTTTCTGTATCTAACAAACTATGCTCTTTTTTTGTGTGCATACTTTTGATGAAAAAAAGCTTTCGATTTGGATGATGTTTTACAAAGATAATCTAAAATATAAACGGTTCCAATTATTAAAATACATTGTTGCATAACCCTAAGAAAGATGCATGCATTTTTCTTACAATAAGGTCGATCTTAAAACTAT
Organism: Prunus avium; assembly: GCF_965620075.1. Classification (NCBI taxonomy): domain Eukaryota; kingdom Viridiplantae; phylum Streptophyta; class Magnoliopsida; order Rosales; family Rosaceae; genus Prunus; species Prunus avium. Next base: position 32,552,935 of record NC_142291.1, read on the forward strand.
AAAATATATGTTTTATATAGACTGAGAATCTGAAGTCGGTCCAAATCTATGTACATAAAGAGAACTTTTGAAGTGGATTCAGGAAAGTATATGGGAGTACTTTGCACTTTTTATCAGGCAATGCGATGCAAAGTCACAACTTTTGCCCACCAAATCATACTAGGATGGGATCCACTTTGCACCTTATAACTCAGCATATAACGCTCCACTATGTAATTACCAATACCAAATATATATATTATTCTCTTATTTAGATGTCCGCAAGTTATTATCGTACATATATTATTGTAAATATACAAGAAGACAAGGAGATGTAATACAAATATATGGCGTCCGCACGATAATAACATCCGGACATATAAGAATTTCTGTATATATATATATATTCAGCTTAATTCCAATAATATTTCACCTAAATGAGTAGGCAAAGAAGAAGTAGCAGAACTAAAGTAGATATGGGGAAGCACGCATATACATGATGAAAGTCTTCTGAGAGGAACCTCATCATGATTGATCTTGTCAATGCCCTATGATCAACATACAACTAAAATACAAACCTTGTTTATGCGCGCATGCTACAAACCAATCTAGTAGCTCTCATCTCTAGATTGATTAATGGTCGAGAATATGATTATGTCCCCAAATTTAATTATGTGGATTAAGATACACTCCTTATTTATGTACCCGCAAACAAGTTTGGTTTGGCTATAACATATTTGGTTGTGGATTAAGATACACTCCTTTATATATGTACCCGCACGCAAACAAAGTTTGGTTTGGCTATAACATATTTGGGAAGAAAGAATCATTAGTTTAGAATATTGCATGTATCACGCTTACGGGTCACATTATCAGCTTTCGGTATGTGATGATCGGTAAATTAAGGGTTGTTTATTCTTAGTTTTAATCCTCGATCATCAATATTTTGTAAGAATTATGTAAAGAAAACAAAATGAACCAAGAATTGAAGAACTCTCCACAAAATTCATTCTATTATATATATATATATATATATCATCTATACACTGGTCTGGTAGTACACAGAAAAACTTCCTACAGTAGATGATCATCACAGAAGAATTGCAAAATCAACAAAGTGAAAGAAGAGAAAAAAGAAATTATGGGTTGTGCTTCTGTGTATAGATATAATCAATATGAGCCGCAAGCGTTCTTCTCATGAGGCACTCCTCTTCCCCAACTCCCTCACAGCTTTCCTCCACCATGGCCTTTTCTACTTCAACATCCTTCAACTGAAAAAAAAAATATCATAAAGAGAACAAAAGATTAGCAAAAACCCATAAATATTTCATCACAAAGTTACTAGTTTATTTATAATATGATTTGGGCTGAAATTGCTTAATTAGTTGATTAATTATTAATTACCTCATCTTGAGCTTTCATTGCGTTGGCATCAGAAGCTGAAGGCAGCGGCCGAGCTGTGGAGCAGCTTAATGAGAGGAAGAGGATGAAGGCTATGAAGCAGAGGCTGGTGAGCTTGGAAGCCATGTTTTTGCTTTGCACTTTGCAGATTCTAAGACGATGAGCTTTTGTAGTTTGTGAGGATGGGACTGTGTGGAAGACTATGTATATATAGGAAGCTGCTGGTCATCACAAGGGCAAATGTAGAATTTTAAAATGAATTGGATGATCGCTACAGCCTTCTAGTCGTTGACTGCTTTGAGAATATCTAGAAGATTATTAGCCGCAATTGATTTAAGTGGATCAAATGTGGATTTGTATTTAAGCAAGTGGATTTTATGTGGACTCAATTAATTTTTTATTCTTTCTTTCGTAAGAACCGGATATTCGAATTTAAGATTTCTTCTAATAAATTGAAGCGATCTATACCAAACACAATTTTGTATAGCAATTTTTCCCAATCTCGTTAACCTTGCCTGGCCTAGCCTTAATAGGCAGGGATGAAGATAGCACTCCCCAACGTTATTCCCCATTTAAGCTTTGTATGATTATGTGTTGCGTTTTATGTGATTCTGCGTTACATATACTAAATTACAATTCTAATCATTTTATTAAGAAAATTAAAATAGTTATCAAGGGCCCCCTTATCCAATATGGTTCCTGTTCCATAGGGATGGGAATAGTAATTGCAAATTTAGACCCAATTCGCCTTGTTACCATTCCTAGTTCATTACCTAAAAACTTTATTTTTTGTCCCTATACTACCCCGATTGCTATTTTTAAAAAAATTAAAAATATATATATTGAGTAGACTAATAGCTAATTGTTTATTCAAATTTTTTCGAATTCTTCTGTAATTTACGCATGGCTAACAAAAGAAGTAATTAATATTGTTGAATTTATTAAATCCCCATGTTCATAATAGGCATGGCCAACTCGTTTAGTGTAAATATACCTAGTACGGTGCGGTCAGCTAAGCTTAGCTAAGTGATGCCGTGTTGGCGTAGCACCCTGGCATGTGAACAAACAAATATTCTCCGCGGGGTGTCACGGTTTAAACATTCACGCGTTGACAAAAGCCAAAAACACGCAAACAATGCCTCTAGAATTTGGATCTTGTCTTCATTTAATCTAAATTGCCAAAATTGGATTAGTCCAAAATTAGCGTACCTGTCCCTCCAATGTCACCTGGATTCTGGAGGAAACTTCCCAGCTGACATTGTTTTGTCACCTTCTGAATATTTAATTAAAGGATTAAAAAGACTTTTCCATTTAATTACAGGTAAAAATACACTGAAAAGAAGAAGAAAAAAAAAACTAATATGACATGCATACCATTGGAAGAAACAAAAAATGTTCGATTTTTAAAAGTCGAGATGAACAAATCATAATTTGACACGTATTCATCGATTATCTTAAAAAGTGGAAGTCAAAATGTATGTGCACTATTATGATAACTCTCAGCATGCTCATTTGCCTATAGAATAGAACCCATGAGAAATTATGGGGGGGGGTTTTTAGTCAAATAAAAATTGTCTCCTTAAAAAAATGTAGGCAATTTTTGTCAAATAAAAATGTAGACCATTCTTTTGGCATTAATTATTAGTTTGTTGGCTGTTGGTTGGGGATTGGGTGGATTGAAAGCATAAAGAGAAAAGTAAAGAGTCTAATAGGCATGACAATTGGTGGTAATTAAAGAAGCTTCTTTTGGTCATATTTTCAAGCTTGCAGCAGCCTTTTAGCTTTAGGCGAATCTAAGCTGTTAGATCACTATCCAGACCTCAACATCTCTGTCATGAAGTATGCAGGTGGAAATTATAACTTTTTAATTTTATTTTTAAATACAAGCGATATTAGGGGAGAGGAGAATTGAACCTAATACCTCATGTGCAAGAATAATTGCTCTTAACTACTTGAGCTACAAGTCTCTTGCGAAAATTATAATTTAGTTATGAGCTTAACTTTGAATTTTGGTGGCTCACAAAAGCTCTCCAATATGCGAGTGAATTATGAACCGTCCTAGAAAAGTAGTGCAGAAACCATAAGTAATGGGTTTTACTAAAGTCTTCCGAAAAAAGTCAAAAACAATGAATTAACATTGACTAGACAAATTTCTGATCCATTGTATGAAGAATCGCTTCTAGTACATTGTTGAAATAAGTAGCAAAACTACTATGCTATGCATGGCATAATTGCATGGGACATGTTGCAGCTATCATTTTCCCAATTTGTATTCTTTGAAATCATGCTTGCTGCATCTTTGTGAGTAAAGCTAATATTCATAAGTTTTTTTTGTCTCCTAGGTTTTTCCCTGGTCCAATGGATGAGTTACACAACATACAAATATCCGTCATATGTTTATCAGTCACTAGAAACATTCTTTTACTTGAAGCACGTCGCTTCGAAGGCTGAAGAGAAGCCCCCAGACCAACTTCAACTTCCCATTTGTGAGCAAAACCACAGAATGGAAGTGATTCTTTTCAGCCCCCTGAGAAACAAAAGGCTCTAGCAGAAAAAGAAGCAACGTCTGCATGATTGTGTCAACAATGGAAGGGCAGGCAAAAGAAACAACTCAAGAACTCTCAGGCTAGGGAGAGGTTGGAAAAGTAGTCTACAAGCAAGCCTGTTAATGGGGAAAACTAGGTGGAAACAGTACAGCATAATACAGATAATTCTTAGTAAACGAAAAGGAAAATATATATTTCCACAAATATATATCATAGCACTAGAAGTTCAATGGAAAACAAATATTTTGGCAATATTGAAAAAAGTTTAAACACGGGCATAAGCAATTTGTAGGATGAAACAACTACCGACTTTCCCCAACATCGCCAAATTCCCCATCTTCTAGCTCATCGTGATCACCACTTCTACGAGAACCATTCCGGTGATCTCTTTTATGTCTTCTATGTCTGCTTTCGGTATCTGATTCATGACCAGGTGCCTGCTATGCAATAACAATAGGAAACGAGGTAAAATTTATATCAGTGTTTAAATAATATATCAAATGAAAGGTCACAATTATTATCAACATACCCGTCTTGATTTCTTGTGGTCACTGCTAGATCCATGAGATCTTTTAGACCGATCATTCTCATTTCCATTGGCATGATCTTCATCACTATGATGGCGCTTCCTATGTTTCTTATTATCATCTTTCCCGGACCTCTTTTTCTCTTTGGAATCATGAATGTCCGTTACATCAGCAATCTCACTGTCTAAACCATCTTTCTTAAGGCGTTCCTCTCTTTCTCTTTCATATTCTACCTCTTTTTCTCTTCTCTGCTTCGTCCGTCTCCTTTCTCTATCATCTCTGTCCTTTTCCTTCTTTTCCTAGAGGGTGTAGAAAATTATAGGAATTCATTGCGTTAAATTCAAGGTCTCATATTAATGGACAAGTAATACATGAGAAGGGGCTGAAGTTTGCAAGTATCATGCTTTCAGTTCAAAATAATCATACGTAATCAACAATACAACAGGATACAGCATTAAGTTATTACTCTCTTATTTTAACTTTATTTACTTTCCTTCATTAGTAGCCTGTGCTATTTTATAACTCCTTATTTAAGCTAATAAACATTAATCAACTCAGCAAACCCATATTTAAACTCTAAAGGTTCTATTAATGAGAACATAATCCTCTCATATCATTACATTGCATCTAGCCATATATTATTATATCATGTAATCATAACCTCCATTTACAATTTTGGGATTCCTTGTGAACACCCTTCTAGAAATAAAAACACTCATCATAAAGTTATCTAAAAAATGGTTTAGACAACAAAAGTGTGTCTAGCCATGCAAATAATCATACTTTGTATAAAAATAAACATAAAGAATCATATATGTATTCACTATTCAGTTCTATTTATACAACTATAATCTGTCAAAACAACGCCAAATGCAAGCTTAACAACAATTCAAACATGAATACAAGTACTCTGCATACCAGATGTAAACCCTGCAGGTGTTATATTCCACATTCAAAAGAGAATAATAGCTCATGTATCAGACATAGAAACTGATTTACAAAATTGTGATCCAACTAATTAGTACCTTTTCCTCCTTTCGTTTTCTCTCTTTCTCTTTTGCTTGTTCTTTCAGTTGCATTACATGCTTATCAAATATCTCCTTGCAGAAGCTCTCTTCACCAATAGCACTACACAAGCATCCAAAATAATCATGCAATAGTCAGTTAGAGAACAATGTTATTTGTTAAAGTCTAAGAAAACTAAAACAAACTCGTCCAGCTCAATATAAATTATTCTAAGCTTCACTTTCAAATTTCAATTCTATGTTCCTTTAAAGTTTTCTTCATTTTCCACAATTTTCTTTTATACCAAAATGTAAGAAATAATGTAAACTTCTCAAGTGCCTACGTGTCTCCACTACTGCCCTAAACATCAGCCAGACAGTAGCGATCTCTCAGATATTAAACTCCAGGCACAAAAAGTGAATGTCAGAGATACTTTAGGAGTCATAAAATCATGCTTCTATGGAACAGAAGTCACTACATGAAATTAAAAGAAAAACAACAAATAACATTATTATGAGCAGAAAAGATAATTCAAAGGTGATTTAAGTTATTAATAAAATATACCTGCACTCTTGACTACCTTCAAGAAGTGATTTGTAGTCCTCCCACTTAGAAGATGGAGTTATCTCCTGTAACAAATAATGAATCAGAGAGATGACAAAAATTTAAGCAAAATAGAGAAAAATTATGTTACTGCTAAACCATTAGGAAAATGAGAACATCATAATATCATAAGTTGGCACACAGCATGCTACACCTTGATAGAAGATAAGAGATGAGAGAAGTCATCTGCAAGACGTTTACGTTTTTTAGCTTCTTTCTCCTCCTTCTCCTTCACTCTTTCCAATAACTCATCAAAAACTAGCTGCAAGGCAGTTGAAAATCACACTAGATCATTGTAACACATAGTACAATGACAAAGAACTTAATGTAGAAGCTACAGTATAGGATAAAACCAAACATAAAAATAACCAATCCATAAATGAATTTTATCAACAGAAAAGAGCCTTCAACAGATCAGCCCATTCCTTGCCACATGGAAACTTCCCTGGTGAAGCCACTTACATTAATTGACACTTTAAACATCACACATGAAAAAAAAATATGGTTGCACAAGGATGTTTTCCTAGTGTCCTATTCATTGCAACTTCTTGAATGCTTATAAGTTATAACTACCTCATCCCAGAGAGTACTGCACAGTTCATCATCTAACATATATCCGGGGCGACTTGACTGGCAAAGACTGGAACTTTGGAACAATGGCATCAATTTAGACTAAGAATGCACATAGTAGCTTCATCATGACTAAGGAATTATATCTGAGGTTGGAAATGCAGTTAATTAGCAGCCTTGTTCTAGCTTCTCTGCAATACTTTCTTTGGATTTTCTGAAAAAAATAGCGCATTGTCTGAAGTGTAGGCTTTTCCGTGAACAACCATTTAGAAATTTTGACAAAGAAATACTTGTTACCTAAAAATCATGTAGTGGCAACAGTTCCAAGGAAGTTTCCATAGTTTTCATGCCAAAAAAATTCAAAATCGTTGGACCACAAGATAATTTGTAGGAGATTCATCAAGCTTACTTAAATGATTCTTAAGAGCAATGACCACAAGGTGAAAGCTGATGTCCATTAAAGACTTCTAGAGTTCAAATGTCATCATCTTTGTTTGAAGTCTATATGTACCTTTAAGTTGGCATCTGATATGGGTGGAGAGCCAATATCATTTGATATAACAGTTTTGAAGTCTTCAAGCTTCCAGGTTGATGTAAGCATGACCTAAACACAATCTCACATTAGATATCTAACAATAGTAGAAAATGGAAACAAGAAAAGTCAGACAAATCAAACCTTTCCTAACTTCACGGCATCTTTGATTCGAGTTTTGTCCTCATGATACTGTAGAAAACAGGCAGATTTATCGTTCATAAAATGTATAAAATTTATGTTAAAAATAATACGAAAAAATTAAATATTGTTACAGGAAAAGAAAGAAGAAAATTATATTGCAATGTAATTACAGAATCAAATTTTACATAGTTTAAACAGGGACCCAAAACATTGGAAACCTGAACACAATAAATTTATATGGAAAGGACAACAGATTGTTGGTCTTTGGACTGCAAAGATAGAGTTATAGACCTATTTAATATAAATCAGAAGTACAAAATGGCAAGGTACAGTTCAAGTACTTGTTTCTGTAGTTCCTCAACAACATCTTCAAACAAATCTTTCGGAGTTGAACCAGAGGTGTTTGATGCAACTGCAAGATATGTAGGTAGGTCTTTAACCTAAAAGGACAAAAGCAAAAAAACAGAAGAAAAGAAGAAAAACAGGGAGTTAAGTACATTAGAGAACAACATGAATCAGCTAAATTAACATTTAAAAGTACAAAAGAAAAAGGTTTCTTAACCTTCATGCAATAATCACGCCAGTGAGATTTGGCCGTAAGAGTGCCTGCAGCGAGATGCTCTTCCATCAATTTGCGGAAGTCATCACGGTTTTTACGCTCTGTCTTTCTCAATTCTTCCTGTGCCCCAAGAAAGTCCCAGATAAAATAATTGTCCATTTATAAATAAACACAAAGATCTATATCAACAGATTCGAACAATAAAGAACCTTCTGTATCCTCCTCTGCTCCTCCTCTTCCTTCTCTAGATCCCGCAGATATTCCTGTGACAACATTTTAAAATAAGCTTCAAAGTCCAGTTTGAAGTATCACTAGCTAAATAAGGAAATTACCTGGAAAAATTCCAAACGATCAATTTTTTCAAGACGTGAACATCTTTCATCAGCCTCTAAACGATCTTGAACTTTTCGCCACTGGCTGCTTGCCTAAGTGAGAAGGTGATTCCAAGATGTATAAGTTTTGATGGCAAAAGAAACCCATGAATACAAAAGAAACATGCTAAAAGAGAACCTTGATGAAGTCACAAGATTCCAAGAATTGCCTGTATTCCATTATATTGTGCTTACGTTCCTCCATTGCCTTTGCTCGTTCCTGACCAAAATCCAGTTTAACAGCAGTAAGAACATATATAATTAAAATCCATGATCTTCAAAGTACCAAATGATAATGGGCATCAAATGCTAATCTAAACTACATCTGCATTAAGTTATTTGTTACCTTCACTATGAGGATGTTATAGTCAAGAAGTTTGGATGAAAGAGAAAAATGGTTAAGGTTAAGGTTGGAACACCTAATTTATGAGGTCAGTCTATGTAAAGCTCTTATTGTCAGCTAAGAATAGCCATTAAAAAACAAGCTTTAAAATGAGCAAAACTCAATAGATCCATGACTTCATATGCACACTGGAGAAGGTCGACTCAAATATAAGGTTATGGAGGTAAACTCAGGTTCCATAGTTAGATCAGGAAAGGATTCCTCAGTAAAATCCCAGCTTAAAGTTGCTCAATGCAATGTACATCTTTTTAACTAAGGGGTGTAAATATCAGCAACATGCATGGAAATGTTACAAACAGGGGAGAACAGTCAAGATATCAGAAACTTACTTTCTTTTGGAGTTCCTCTACATAGTTTTCAAACATATCCCTGCGATCTCTATCTCGTTCAACAGCTTTGAAGCGTTCATCGTGTTCAAATATGCTCTCTACTTTTCTGTACAATAATTTAACCATCAGCATTAACCAACCATTGCATACATTATAAACAGAATATCAAATATTGATATAAGGAAAAACAAACCCCCATCTTGTGGACGATGTTAGCTCTGAGCATTCCTGCAAGGATTTCATGACATAAATAAGAAAAGGAAGCAAGGAAATTTCTATTCAGAGAAAGAAGAATCTTTCAAGGAGTATATAACTTACGTCCAACATTTTTTTGAATTCTTCCCGTGCTTTTTTCTGTTTGATACGTCTTTCCTCAGCCTCTTGTTTTTTCCTTTGTACCAAGAACTGAAACATAATCTCATTTTAGTGGTTATTTATAGGCATATTGATATCATCATCAGAAGAAACTACAACAATATAAGTGTAGCAAATTGCTAGAATATTTTCAGCTTTCAAAAACACAAATTATATGCTCTAACAGTGATGGGTTATTAAGAATACCAGACGGCAGTAGTCATGATTATTAACATCAGTCTGCCAAAGACCAAATGCATGGATCCAATGTTTGAGAGTGGGCTACTTCATGCCAAATTGATGTAGATTGAGACAACACCACATCTCCCTCTCAGAATCCCACTCTCATGAAACCATTATTAGGTATATGCTATAATTTCTTTTATTCACACAACAATGTAAAGACTTGCCTCATTAAAAGCTTGCTTACGCTCTCCAAGTGTTTTCAGAGCACCATATCTTTTGTCATTAATTATCACCCTCATGGCCTGATAATATTCAGTGTTATATCAGGTACTTTCCCATATAAAACAAATAAATAAAAAAAGAGAAGTTATATGAAATAATTAAATTACCCGATCCCAAGTCCAATCAGAACCAATATTGGTAGACTCCAGGAGTGCTTTAAATGCATCTTTAGCCTCCTAAAAAAGAAAATATAAGTTAAAATAATAAAGGGAGTGCCAGGACAGTAACAATGAAAGAGACTGCAATGTGTTGAAATTTGAGAAATTAACAATGAAAGAGACGCAATGTCTTGAAGTAAGAATTTTAGGTCATACCAATTTATTTTCATAACTTATGGGTTCCCGGTCAACTGGTTTTTCTTCTGATGCAATATCATTAATTTTCTTTCCTGTTACATCATCCATAGCTTCCTGCAAGGCCTCGCTATATCAAGTTTCTAGAAAAGCACGTCAAGAATTCAATACCACAACTACAGAAGAAACCTAATAAATACCTCATTCTCCTGTAACGGAACTCCATCAGCAGAACTAACAAAATCCTGAGCTGATAAATTGTTCGAACTTTCCCTACAAAATGAGCACAACAAATTTCAGATTTTCAGAATACATACTAAACATAACACCTGCAATTGCAAATGAAAGCACCTAAAACCAGTTAAATGACAGTACATTGGTTCTGCAACAGTATCGTTGATTGTAACAGCAGCTTCAGCACTTGACACAGCGGAAGATGGTACAACAACAGGTGTCTGAACTCCATTGGGATTTTCTATTACAGGAGAAGCCACAACAGGTGAGGTAGATGATCTTGATGCTGCAGCAGTTTGAACATCACCATCACCAGTGGCAATAACAGGTGCCACAGAAACAGGACTTGATGCTACTTGGGCATCATTGACTAGCGTATCAGCTTCAGCTACAGGGGGAGAAACGGTGACTGTGGCATGATGATTTACAAGCATTTCTTGTTGCATTTCCTTCACAGGCGCCTTTTCTACTAGCTCTCGAGCCAACTTGAAGAAATATTTGCACAGATGAATAATAAGAAAATTTTAAAAATGGGAAAGATTATAAAAACTTGAGGCATAGATGGGTGGTGCAAACGGGTTGGAACAGGGAAAAACCTTCAGTTCCTCAGGCATAATCCATCTTGATTCTTTTGTGACTTTGTTGTAGTAATACCTGTAGCATTTACATGTAGGATGAAGTAAACAAGTACCAACGAGTTTAAAATTGTAAACTTGCATTGATGACTATTTTTACAGAACCAATATCAATTACTCACTTTCTTCCATCAGGACTGGTGAATTCCTTCCAGTTAGTTGATGCATCTGCCCTCTGTCCCAGTGAAGAAACTAAATAAGTTGAATTTCTATCTTAAGCAATACTTTCTCCCAAATTAGAATAATAGAGAAAAGTGGAGCTCGTGGTAGGTTGAAAAGTAAAACTGTGACATTTTAGTCCAGCTCCAGAAGCACAAATAGAACAATAAGAATTGTCGAACATAAAAGTAAAACTAATATTGACAAGTATTACAAACCAAAGTTCTGGCAGAAAAACTAGAACATTAATATCACTACAGCGCCTGCCTAACAACAATTTTGGCACAATCAATTTTATTCCTATCCAGCACAATGAATTTCTTATGGTGAATTGTGTCAAACTCTCTCTCTCTCTCTCTCTCTCCCTCTCTCTCTCTCTCTCTCTCTCTCACAGGCAGCACATGTCAGGGGAAAGAGCCACTGGAGAAGATGAAATTCGAAAATCATATGATCTTAAGTCTAACATTGTTCTAGTGACCCATCCTAGCATGAAGGCACGCAGAAAAAATTGCTTAAGATCAATGGAAGAATTTCACCTAAAACTTCCTAATAATAACCATAATTCCCTCCCTTGCCCCTAAAACCCTCACCTAATGCAACTTTGCAAAAACTAAACCACCATGCAACTTACTTGAAGGCCCTTCTAACTAGGAATCCCAATAATAATAGCTGCCAAAACTATTCAAAGAATCAAGCACTGCAACTTTCTTGTCCTCTACGACCCTAAAGATTACGCGCAAGCCTTGAAAGATGAACCCCAAATAATATGAGGCAAAACCCTTCAAGCTACAATAAGTAAAATTTTAAAACTCTCAATTTCTGCCCTACAAATTAGACAAGTTTTAATCGATTATAAAGAGATGAGATACCTATCAAAGCCAGAAATTTAAAACTGAAAACACTATGCATGTATGTAGAGAAGAAAGATGTTTCTGATGTAAGTTATGAGGTGATTTTGTCGAGTTCCTTATAGCAGTGTAAATGCAAATATCTCAAATAGTATGCACTAAAGAATTAAACATGCAACTTCACCCAAATGTTATTGTAAAATCAAGTAAAACAAATGACAGGATTTACTAACATTCAAGCTATATAGTACGTAGAGCAAGCAGCAAAGACCCACAGCATATCCTACCTCTCAATAGATTGGCACGCCATGTACCTGTAAGCATCTTTAAAGCTATGGAAATCACACAATGCATAAATGAACAAAGAAAACAAAAATGAAAAAACTCTTAAACGAATTGAAACACCATTAACACTATTTCTAGGATTGATGCAAATAGAAAACAGCAGAAAACAAATCTCGTAATACCTTGGAAGTGTTACCAAAAGAGAATACCTTCGAAGTGGATCAAACGTTAAATGATTAAGAATAATATTAGCAGTATGACAACAAGTAAACATCTTAGTGCATTACCATAACATGTATATCGAATATATAAACTTAGGTAAGCCAATTTCCATGAACTCATTGAAAGTTATGAGATAATGATTGTTGAGAGATTCATTTTGTGTATTTTAACGAATTTACTAATTATGTGTCAATAGCCTAACATTCTAAATATTGTCAATTAATTCGAAGAAAAAAGCATCCTGTACATACTAAAGATTCTTCAAGCAAAAGATGTAGGATTTTCCAGTTACCAACACAAATAAACAATGTTTCCAAAACAAAAAGATACAAAAAGAACGGACATTTGAACAACAGGGAACTTGATAAATCTAACCCAATCAGAACACCACCAACCAGGAAACACAGACAAGCTCACAACTCCATGGAAATGAAAACTGTTAAATGATCACTAACAAAGGGGCACCAGGACAAGAAAGTTACGTGCATGACTAACCTCCAGTGGTGTCATCAATTCAAAAGGCTTCTCCCAAGTAGATAATCCTGTCCTCCTGTTGTAATAAAATCTGAATAGTTCATACATCAAAGAACAATATTCGGTTAGCACAGATTATCAGCCATAAAAACTACTAAAGTACAACGTTCTAACAAACTGAAGCTTAAGAAACAATTAGGTGGAATAGTAAGAATCACCACCTTCTTCCTTCAGCAGATGTATGCTCTCTCCATTCTGCCACGGTCCCTCCTGCAGGGTTAGGCCGTACACCTGTTTCCTGAAATTTTAAAAGATAATGAATGCTACCAAGAAATCAGCATAGATAGCTGAGGAGCATGAAAATAGGCTCAGAGCTTAAAAAAGAGGCTTCTTACCAGAGCAATGGAAGTGATTACAGCAGGCCGTTCACCGGTGTGCTGCAGAGGTGTAACTTGTCCCTCCGATGAAACATTAGGTGCATGCAATTGAGATATAGACTGATACTGGGTGGAGTCATTAAAACTTCTTGGCATTTGACCATAAGAAGAAGGTGCAAACTGCATAAGTGCGACTTATGAATTCAAGGCCTAAAGTAAAATAAAAAGTCAACCAACAGCACTCCTGAGACTTACAGTGTATGATGAAGAGAGAGGTGTTCGTGGGCCACCTAAGTTGGGCATGGCGTTATTTGGACCTTGTGAATTAGGCTGAGGTAGGGGCAATTCAGATGCAAAGTTCCTGTTGGGCTGACTAACTGGCAATGGAATGGCCTGTGATGGCAGCATACCATGACCTGGCTGACCAGATCTTGGAGGTAACTGCTGCATTGGTTGCGAAAACTGGGGTTGGTGAGTTGGAGGAGGCAGTCTAACATTCATCAATGGAACACCCCTTCCAACATGCTGAAAATTTTGAGAAGCCACAGAAATGAACTCCTGCGAATGTGGTGCTGGAACTACTGGCCGGAACTGCAGCATAAAATTAAATTGGAAGGGGACTGTTTTTAGTTATCATTAAAAATATACAGGTGACAAAAAAATTCATTAAGAAGGAATGTGTTACTTGAAAAGACATGGGCGGCAAACTTCGAGGAGGGTCAACAGAACCAACCATAGGAGGCCGAAGAGGCTATACAACAAAAAGAAAAAGGAGAAGATAATTAGCAAAGCATAAAAATATAATTGGCCAGCATCTATTTTTTAATTTTTTTTATGGAATCAGAAGCTTTCATACTATTGAAAGGTAAAATATTTTTGAAGGGAAAAGTCAAATACATGAGAAAGGATAACCATTAAAATAATGGATGGTATGGATCCATAAGAAAGGAAAACATTGCCTCATCACCTTTTTCAAGTGCAAATGGTCTTGCATGTTGCTGGAAAATAGAAAGGTAACCGAAAAATGAACAGCCCTAACATCTAAAAGGTAATAAGCAAGGAGGGAAACCAAAATATTAAATACATTAGAAATAATGAACTTAGTCAATTATTTATACCACAAAGTTCACCGCTTATAAAACCAGAAACAGAAAGAACAAAAAGGAAAGTATTAAATAGTTTAAAGATAAAAAATAAAAAAGTCAACTTAAATTACAAAGCCCAGGTTCAATTCAGGTCACTGGATAAGAACCTATGAAGATAAAAGACAAGCCTTGATGCATGAAGCAAAGACGCCATGAGTTCCTTAATCTATTTGGAATGCAGATAAAAAGTAATAGCCTAAAAGACTCCAGAAATGTAACCCTTCAGATCAAATTGATGAGAAAAATAGGATTAAAGCAAAACATGTACAAAGAAAATAGAAAAACATTAAAAAAAATCTCTAAATATAAGTGATTTACAAGATACACACATATAAATACAGTTTTCTTTACACATTACCTGTAGACCTGAAAACTGAGGGTTATTGGCCATTTCAGTAAGATATGCCTCTGAAAACAACTGCAAAGTCAACAACCATCATTAGCATCTTACAGATCCAAGAGAGCATGTCAGGATGGAAGCTTTATAATCAAGTAGTGTAACATCAAAATTCCATTTAATGGAAAAATAGATTCCATCAACAAACACACGATAATACATGATCAAATCTAGTCTACGAAGCAAATATAACCTAAATTTTTATGGCATGGAGAGTTGCAGATTTAGAAACATGTTCATAAAACAAGCACAGCTAAGGAGAGGTATTAAGACAACTCAAGCGGCAATGCAAGGAAAAGATGAGACAAGAAAAGGAAGGGTAAGGTGAGGCAGCACCAACTTATAATTTGATTGCTCAAAGTCCTCTATGACGGTTCATATGCGCAACCAAAATTTAAAAAGCATTAGACAAAGGAGTGATCTGCAACCAAGATTGAAGGGATGAAATCTGCAACCAAAACAGAAAACAGAGTAACCCAAAAAATTAAATAATTCATTCTAAGTAGTCAAAATTATGTAAACCATTTTCCTGTTTTCAGGTTTCTGTTCAGAAATTATAGAACTACTGACAATTACTATTTCTACAGCTTTATATAAACTTATATGAAAAACTTGCCCAAACAGACAAGTTTAAATTCTCAGAATAGATATATATACACGATATTTTCCATAAGCCAAAATGTAGGCTATGACGGTGCCACTACCCAATCCCAAACTAACCCAGAATGTCAACCAAATCAAATTTAAAGCCCTAATTTCACATTTAAGATTCTCAATTGAAGCAAAAACTGACCTAATTAATTGCATACCACACTGAGGACAATTGAAGTTGAAGATGCATGCAATATATATGTTGGAAACTGCATTAAAAGTTTGATTCTTTGGACATAGTATTGAAATTTTCGCGTGATAGTGAAAAGGATACTGAGAATTAAGATGAAAATGAGAGAAAAATCGTACCAGCTGAGTGAAGAAGCTGTGACGGTGAAACACGTGAGAACTTGAAGCCTTCAATTTGATTTCGCTGTTTATTTTTTCGAAGCTTTAATTACAATGGGGCGGTTTATATCGTCGTTAAATTTTAATTAAACCCTTCTTAATAGGACCTTTTATTTGTTTTTTAAGGACATTAACAAAGTGTGTCGTATACTTAACAAGACTTCTCACTCTACTAGATGACCGTTGGGTTTGCCGACCATGAAAGGGGTAAGAAATAATGTTTTACCATATGTAGTCAAAATAATTCTGTAATTCACATACACCCAAAAACAAAGATATGGTAAATACAGGTACTATTGTGATTTTTTTTCCCTTTTGGAGTATTCAAATAATAAGGTGAATTGTATCTTGATGTATATCAAAATAATATTCTGCATTCGTGGGTTAGGCAATTGACTAATGCAATGTGCATGTTTTCTTGTACTCGGGTTTGATCGCCTTCTCATTTCCTTACTTCCTTTAACCCTGCTGTATCGTTATCCCTTTCTCTAAAAAGTAAATATTTTAAGGGAAATTTTCATTAACTAAACAACAATGTGTTGGATGCAATATTGTCAAATGAACAACTTGAATTTTAAAACAACAATAGCTTATCTATTATTTAATTAAATATAGAAGGGGTTTCGTGAGCAACTGAAGGAATTTGAGTTGAATGCAAAGACCAAATAGGGTTCTAATTAAATTTGAAATTCTTTTTTAATACAATTAAAGTTGATTTTTTTTTTCCTGTTTTCGAACTTTAACCTTTTCTAAAATTAGAAAGAAAAGTACCACGAACAAGAGTTAGTTGGTAATTAAAGTTAAAATTCTTGATTAAACTTAAAAAGTTTAAAGTTGAATCACAAATATTTTAAACTTAATCTAAAGGATGTCCACAATTTGTAACTGAAGTGGCGTGTGATCAGATCAGTAAAATATAAAATTTCAGATTCAAACCTCCTTAAAATTCCGAAAAACAGAGCACAAAAAAACCATACAAACGCTAATTGGTTGCACTGATCACCATTTATCTGTAAATTCCAATCAAAATCCAAAACCACAAGCCGATTGGAGCTCCACGTCCCCACTGAGCTTTCACGGGGTCTCATCCTTTTGTCACAATCTTCAGCACCCATGACGGGTGTCCTGAAGGACCCCTCTCCTAGCTTCTCCAACTTTCTAGACCGGCTTCTCTCTGTTTCCAGCACTCTTTTTATGTCCAGCCACCACACCATGGCCTTTCACATCTCTCACTCTATTCTCCAAGCTCTCCAATGGCTTCTGTTTCTGTTGCTTCACGTTACTCCGCTTCTTCATGGCCTCCCAAGACCAACAACAGTAGAGCCGTTGTCTCATCTTTCACCAAAATCCCATTTGGTAAAAAGACCCAGTACTTCTCTTTATCTCCGTCCTCCAATCCCACTTCAAAAAGACGTCGTCTTTCATTTTCCATGAAAAATGATCAAGAAAACGAACCCAGTTCTTCATCTTCTTCGGCTGTTGTAATTTCTGAGAAGCCAAGTGATGACAGTGATACCCAGAAGAGTAAATTGCTAGCGGAAGAAGTTGAAACGGGTAAGGAGAGTGGCTCTGAGCCTGAGGAGAAGGAGAAACAGCAAGAAATGGATTGGAAGACAGATGAGGAGTTCAAGAAGTTCATGGGAAATCCCTCTATCGAAGCCGCAATAAAGTTGGAGAAGAAGAGGGCAGATAGGAAGCTCAAGGATCTTGATAGGGAAAGTAGTGGTAACCCACTTGTAGGGTTCTTTAATAAAATTCTGCGTGATAGTTTGACTAGAGAGAAGGAGAGGCTGGAGAAAGCTGAAGAAGCCTTCAAGGCAATTGATCTTAACAAGGTAATTTTCTCCTTTCTGTTTATGTTTTCATGAATGGTTCTTTTCTTTAGAAAAGAATCCTTGCCTGGGATTCATTTTTTTTTATAGTATAAGTGAAAAAGCAAGCACCTTTGGATGTGATTAAATATACTTGTTTATGCCAGAAGATGACTTGATATAGAGTATAATTTACTACCTATTCATTTATTGTATGGTATCTTTTATATCTTTAGTCATTTTGTAGGGTGCATTTTATTAGTTATGCCAAAAAGCACCAAGCTTTTGCATCTTATTGTGTCTATTTCATGTGGCAGTTAAAAAGTTGTTTTGGATTTGATTCATTTTTTCCCACTGATGTTCGGAGATTTGGAGATGGGGGCATTTTTGTTGGAAATTTGAGGAGACCAATTGAAGAGGTCATGCCCAAATTGGAGCAAAAACTGTCTGACGCGGCAGGAAGGGAGGTTGTGTTATGGTTCATGGAAGAAAACACAAATGACATCAGAAAACAGGTATTTAAACCAACTCTATGACTATTAATTATAGGCTAAGTTGTTTCCTGTATTGATCTTAGCCTGTTAAATTGAGATTGAAATCCTTAGTTTGATGGTCTGTGCTCTAGGAGGTTTAGGAGTTGAAAATTCTGTAACTTTCTTAATGGATTCCCTGTTATTTACTTGCCCAGTACCCTGAGGGGAAATAGAAAATTGTTGTTGTTTCTGATTTTTTACAATGTTTATTCTTTAAGGTCTGTATGGTGCAACCCAAAGCGGAAATTGATCTACAGTTTGAGTCAACCAACCTGAGCACTCCTTTGGGTTATGTTAGTGCAGTAGCCTTGTGCGTTGCTACTTTCGGAACAATAGCTCTGACGAGTGGCTTCTTCCTCAAACCTGATGCTACATGGGATGACTACCTAGCTGATGTTGTGCCTCTCTTTGGTGGTTTCATATCCATTTTGGGCGTTTCTGAGGTATCTTTTTTTGCATTTGACTTGTGCATCATTAATCTAGGCAATTCCTATTATTCTCTGGCACATAATTGTCAAGGATGTAAATCTAACATGAAAAGGATGCTATTTAAATAAGAATTGGATATACCTATTATGAGGAGACTTTGCATTCCTTTGTTCAGATGTGATGGTTATGAGATTATGTATTCCTGATTTCTTTACGTGTTGTATGTGATGCAATTTTCTTATCACTTTTTCATTCTGACAAGTTTGTTTTACACAGATAGCCACTAGAGTGACAGCAGCTCGCCATGGTGTAAAACTCAGTCCATCTTTTCTTGTGCCATCCAATTGGACAGGGTGTTTGGGAGTGATGAATAACTATGAATCACTGCTTCCAAATAAGAAAGCTCTTTTTGACATTCCAGTTGCACGCACAGCTAGTGCATATCTTACATCCCTGGTGCTTACGGTTTCTGCTTTTGTGGCTGATGGAAGCTTTAATGGGGGTGACAATGCATTGTAATTTCTTCACAGACCCTTTCTCCGAAGCATAAAAATTGCCTTTTAAAATGCCTAGAAAAGATCCTCAATACTTCTTTGTGCATACCAATGGTGGTGTTGCTCACTTTAAGTATAGTTTCAGCAGTATATTGCAATATTTCTTCAACAAAAACTCTAGCATCACTGTTTTAAACTGTCATACCACACTTAATATTTGGTTTTAACAATCATTTCTTCTTTTTTTGTTGGCAGGTATATAAGGCCTCAGTTCTTCTATAACAATCCCTTGCTTTCTTTTATCCAATTTGTTATTGGTCCTTATACGGATGACCTTGGAAATGTGCTGCCCTATGCAGTTGAAGGTGTTGGAGTTCCTGTTGATCCCCTTGCTTTTGCTGGACTTCTAGGTGAGTTCCTCAGCCTTCTTAATCCATTTACAGTTTACTGTCGTCCTTCTCCCCAAACAACCGACTGTGAGTTGGCTAAAAAAGTGGAGCTATGGGGTATAAAAGAATTGTTTTGTACAATTTGTATGATCTTTTAGCCTTTTAACCTCAAATGTTTCTGCAGAACAACTGTGAAATAATTGAACATTTGTTTTTTGAGGGAAAAAGAGGTTTATATGATTACTTTGTGCCGAAATCCAGTATTTGCTTAAATATTAGTATCTAATCTGTATACAAGGTATTGACTAGATTTCTTGGCAGGCATGGTGGTGACTTCTCTGAACTTGTTGCCATGTGGAAGACTCGAAGGAGGCCGCATTGCGCAAGCCATGTTTGGAAGAGGCACTGCTACTCTGCTATCCTTTGCCACATCACTTTTACTTGGTATTGGTGGCCTAAGTGGAAGTGTCCTTTGCTTGGCATGGGGGTTATTTGCAACTTTCTTCCGGGGTGGAGAAGAAATGCCTGCAAAAGACGAAATCACCCCCTTGGGAGACGACAGGTTTGCTTGGGGTTGTGTTCTTGGCCTCATCTGCTTCCTCACGCTTTTCCCCAACAGCGGAGGGACGTTCTCCAGCTCATTCTTCAGTGCACCATATTTCAGGGGTGATTTGTAAATAGGCCGATAACTGTAATCTGTATTTTGACAGTCTCACTTCTGACTGATAAATACCGTGAAGAGAAATGCTAAGGGAAACAGTATATACTTCCAAGCTATAATGCAAGTTAGGTTTGAATTGTATATATTCAATGTTTCATTTCAGTTACCTTATCCGTTTATGAATATGAATCCTGATGTTTTTTTTTTGGTGCTAATGTTGTGTTTATGTCCAAAACAATATCATTTGAGGTTGAGGGTTTAGCGTTTTGGATTTAGAGCATCCGCAATGATGCTCTCTATTTCTTAGCTAAAATTTAGCTAAAAATATAAGAAAGCTATTTTAGGAGCTCTCTAAAAAATTTCAACTCCAACCATACTCCCTAATTTGGAGAGTCATAAATGCTATAACTTTTTTTTGATTGGTCCATCTCTATTAAAAAATAAAATAAAAAATAGTTAGCATTAAATAAAGGTTTGAAATACTTATTAAATAAGGCAGCATTAAATTATAAGGAGCCACTATGAGTACTTTCTCTCTCCTCAGATTTAGGAGCTCCTAGAGGACTCCCTATTTTAGGAGGTGGATAGGGAGCATGGTTGGAGTTGCATTTTTACAATTCTTCCCTAAAATTTGTCTAAGAAGGTGGTTTAAGGAGCCCATTGCGGATGCTCTTAGGTTTTAGCATTTAAGGTTTACATCGAAAAATAATTGAATAGAATTCTAGAACCAATCAATCATTTCCCATTATAATACATGTCGTAAATTCTATCACGTCACACACCAATCATTTCCCATTATCAATTTTAATAAAGATATGAGGCTTTGAAAATAGAAAGATAGTAATTAACAGTCAAACTACATGTCGTAAATTCTACTATATCACACACCACCAATTACACTTGTCTTGTATGTTATAGATCAGACCATGCTATATACCAATTTCAGTTGTGACACATGCCTTGCCACAGGTTATACAATGTCATACTCATACACCAGAGAATCATTCACAATTACTATGTATGTCGTAGTCGTGCAGGTCAATTTTGTTTTTGTTTGTTTCGTTTATTTTTATTTGAAATATAAGGAAAACTTTCCGTGTGACAATATAAAAAACACCCGTGTTTAATAAATGTTGTCGAGTGTTTGCCTCATATTTGAAAAGTTAAGGCTGTTACACAAGTTGGATAACACTTATAAAGAAACTGTAAAATAAAAAAAAGTAGTCTTGTGTCCATGCAAAAATTCGTTCTTCTTTCTTCCCACGCCGACTCAAAGCTTCCAATTTCGCAACAAAAGAAGCAGATAGAGAATTCTCACAACCAAAACAAAGGCAGCCATGAAACTGAGAGTGAGATCCATAGAAACCAAAGAGACCCTCCGAGTCGAGGTCCCCAATCTCTGCTCTCTCCACCAGCTCAAGCAAACCATCTCCCAATTGATCTCAGCCTCTCCTTCCTCTCTCCGCCTCTCCCTCAACCGACGCGACGAGCTCCACGCGTCCTCTCCTGACGACTCGCTTCACTCCCTCGGCCTCACCTCCGGTGATCTTATCTTCTACACCCTCGACCCCTCCTCCCAAACCCTGGCTCCACCTCAGCATTCAATTTCACATTCGTCCGTACAATCCCATAACCAAATCCTCACCACTGGTGTGCCTCAAGGTTCGAATTTCCCAAACCCTGAAACCCTAATTGGCGAAGGGTCTGCCGCGGGTGATTCGATTGCTGAAGAACAGAGGTCTCTGGTTTCGAATTCGGAAACCCTAGTGGCTTCTGGTGCTGAAAGCATGGAAATTGATGATGGGTCTGATGGGATAGGGTTGAAAAAGTACTCGGTGCCCTTTTTCTTGAAGAGGGTACTGAGGGAGGAGTTGGGAGAAGACCGTAGCAAGCACAAGCTATTGGTGATTTCTGTTAATGCTGCGGTCTTGGAGTCCGGTTTCGTCGGGTTCGATTCCGTTTCGGGTATTGGGGCCAATCGGTTTCATCTCCCTGATGAATGGCCAAGGACAGCTATCACGATGTCGCTTTCCTATACTTTGCCTGAGATTCTGAAAAATCGTGGCAATAATGGTAATGGAGTTGAAGGGGTTGTGTTGAAATTTCAGAGCTTGGGGCGTTTTGTTAATGTTTATGGGTCTTTGGCCAATGGTGGGGCTGGGCTTTATCGGGTATGTTTGGACGAACGCAGATTTGCCCCCATCATTGAATCTGTTTGGGAAAACAGAAATGTGAATGAGAGAGATGGGTTAGTCTCAGAAAGAGAGGTTTTTGAGTTTTGGAAGATTGTGAAGGATGGGATCACATTGCCATTGCTGATTGATCTTTGCGCAAAGGCCGGTTTGCCCGCCCCACCGAGCCTGATGCGCCTTCCACCGGAGCTCAAAATGAAGATTTTGGAGCCACTGTCTGGTGTGGACATTGCCAAAGTGGGTGGGGTTTGTAAGGAGCTGCGAAATCTTGCTAATAAAGATGAGTTGTGGAAGAAGAAGTATGCTGAGGAGTTTGGTAGTGGTACTGGAGGAGAAGGAACAATGATTAACTGGAAGCATAAGTTTGCTAGAAGTTGGGAGACTGCGGAGCAACAAAGGAAGGCAGTAGGGCATTGGAGATCATATGAGAGGCCTTATTTCAACCGTATCAGGAGGGACCCCAACCCATTGTTTTTACCTCCAGTTACTGGTATAATTGGTGGAGATTATGACCGCCTTCCGGTCTTTGGTGCCCTTGATCCTACTGGACAACCACACCCTATTCTACAACCACCCCGTCGGTTTCCAGCACGCCGTAATTTCTCACCAAATTGCAATCTGGGAGGGTTCCTTGGCTAGTATGATGCCTTGGAACTGAAGCTGCAGGTTCATGTTTCGTATGCATAGTATATATAATAAGCATCTTGGTGGATATCCAGCTAGAATTAAAGACTAAATCATCATCAGTCATAGCTGGTTTCTTGTTTCTGTTTATGTGTATATTGTTGTTACTTGTGTCGATGGCCTTTTTTCTTTTGGAGATAATTTAAATTTGATTTCGTAGTTTTTGTGTGAGTCTGTCTATTCTTGATGTGCATATAAGCTGCTCTACTGCTTTATTGTCTAAGTTTCTTACTGTTATCTGTTGGTGCGCTGAGATGGCATGGTTTTCATATATGAAGAGTTTGGGTTAGTTCGATACACATGCTGCTTGTTGTTTAGTTCAATTGGCTGGGGAGTTTAAATAAAATAATGCAGATCAGAAAGATGGTGTTGTCAACTGTGTTTGTTTCTTTCGTTTGGCTGTCATGGTCATAGATTGATTGGTTTACAACTTCTCATATCAAATTAGTTGCAAAGTAGACATTTCCCTGAACTTCTAATACCATAATATGTTACTCTTGTTCGTTCGCATTGTGTTCAGTGCAAGAGTAGTTCAACTTTGCCGGAGTATCAGCACGTTAACAACCTTAAACATCCAAAAGATTGCTCGTCTCCTCCCCTGTAGATTCAAACCTTAATTGGAAAACTTTTACAACTCCAATTGTTTAGGGAGAAAAGAATCCAATTGTTATTTCTTGGTTGCACTCTTATCCCAAATTCTGTCACAGGCTCACAGCCCTTACAGGACTATTGAGAGCAACTGCAATTATAGGTACAATTTAAGCAAACTGAGGTGCCACAACTTTTCTACCCTTCATGCAACTCCATACTTGTTTTTATTTTTTGTGAACTTGGGGCTAGACCCCCCAAAAAAAGAAAAGAAAAAAACCAAGACAAGTAAAACATTTGGGGATCTGGCACCCCACTCAGATCAGGTAAAACAGAGACTATGTAGCCCAGGTCAGCCAGTGACTTATTTTATTTGAAATGATTTTATATTTTTATGCACTACTTATAAGAAGAACTCAAGAGTCAAGATCAAGACGTGGAGACTTGGAAGAGGTGAAACAGTGAAATTCTGGAAAGATAATTGGGTTTCAGAGGCACCCCTAATGCACCACGAGACGGTCCTACCGCCCACTGATGTTGACTCTACTGTTTCAAGCTTCTTCAAAGATGGTTGGTGGGATGTGGACAAGCTTCGCAATGCTCTACCCGAGGCTATTGTCCATAAAATTATCAGTCTCTCTGTGAGCTTTAGTGGGACCCTTCAGGACCGCCAGATTTGGCGATGCACTTCTGATGGGACTTTCACTGTAAATTCTGCCTACAATCTGCTCTTCAATGGTCTTGACTGGCGTAATCCTTGGTGGAAGGTACTGTGGAAGATGAAAATCCCCCCTAAACTGCAATATTTCTTTTGGCTGGCCTACCAAGAAAAAATATTAACTAATGAGCAGAGGGTTAAACGACACCTTGCTAGTGATCCTGCCTGCCTGGCTTGCGGTGAAACGGTTGAGTCTGTGACCCACATCCTCAGGGACTGTTCAAAGGCCAAACAAGTTTGGGGCTACTTTTTGAAGCCTAACCAGACTATCTCTTTCTTCTCCACGAACCTTCAAACTTGGATTTTAAATAATTTGTGCTCCAGGGCCTTTTGGCATAGGAATTTGCCTTGGAATATTGTTTTTGTTTTCTCCTGTTGGTTTATCTGGAAATGGAGAAATATCCACATTTTTAACTCGAACGAAGATGCGCCTTCTTTGCCAAAGGAAACTATTATTACTGCTGCTACTGAGTGGGTCAAGGCCTCCTGTACCGCCAGTAAGGTTCCCAAATTGCATCTTATGCTGTCTTGGGTACCTCCTAGAGATGGTTGGTTTAAACTGAACATTGATGGTTCTAGGAGAACTGCCTCAGGAACTATTGGTGCTGGGGGAGTCATCAGAAACTCAAACGGAGATTGGACTGCTGGTTTTGCAATAAACTTAGGAACAGGCCAGGTGTTAGAAGCGGAACTGTGGGGGCTATTCTTTGGCATTAAATTGGCCCTACAGAAAAGACTCTCTCATCTCACCATTGAGATGGACTCCTCTGTTGCTGTTAATCTATTGAAGAAATCTGACTTCCCTCAGGATAACCCCCTTGCTGGTTTACTTTCTGGTTGTCTTAGCCTCATGAGGCAGATTGGGAATATTGAACTCAACCACATCTATAGGGAACAAAACTCTGTCGCTGATGGACTGGCAAACTGGAGCTATAACTTGGACTTAGACTACTGCGAACTGGACGAGCCCCCTGCTTGGATCACTCCAACTGTACTTGATGACTTGTTAGGTGTCTGTAAGATGCGTCTTGTTTCTATTTTGTAATTGCTTCTGCTTTGGGGGCTTGTCCCCACCCAGCTTACCAAAAAAAAAAAGGATGATTAGACAATAATTTCTCATCTTTCCCTTTCCATTTTATATTAGATGGGCTTATAGGAACCGTAGTTTTCCTTTTGCTTTATTTGAATAAGTTTTTAAAACTCATTCATTTTTTGGACCTATGCAACAAAGAGACGTAAGGAAATGTCTCGGTTCACTTCACATCAGACCATGTGCAAAGATGACTTGGTTGACGAGGATTCAACAACTGTAGTTTCATGGAAAGTTTGCGCACTTCATCTTCCCCTCTTGTATATATTCTGCTACCACAACTTTTCCTAAACACACAAATTCCACAAATTACCTTATAATTTTAGTGTAAACAGAGAAATGGAGAGAGGTCAGAGAGCCTACAAAGCTCATTGCTTGGTCTTACCCTATCCGAGCCAAGGCCATATTAATCCTATGCTCCAATTTGCCAAGCTTTTATCTCACAAAGGAGTTAAAGTCACACTGGTCACTACCCGCTATATCCACAAGACAATGTACGGGTCAGCATCAAGCTGCATAGCGCTGGATCTGGAGACCATCTCCGATGGCTACGATGAAGCCGGGAAAGGAGACGCAAGCATAGATGCCTATTTGGAGAGCTTTTGGAAAGAAGGGTCAAAAACTTTGGCTGAGCTACTTGAGAAGCTTTCAAGCTCAGGGCCTCCAGTTGATTGTGTTGTTTATGATGCGTTCATGCCTTGGCCTCTGGATGTTGCGAGGAAGTTTGGAATTGCTGGGGCTACTTTCTTCACCCAGTCTTGTGCTGTTGGCAACATCTACTACCATGTCCACAAAGGACTTTTGAAAGTTCCTCTTGCTGATGATCAGTCTCTGATTTCCCTTCCCGGGTTGCCACCACTTGACCCTCTGGACTTGCCATCGTTTGTATACGATTTGGAGTATTGCCCAGCTTTTTACAGAGTGGCTGTGGGTCAGTTCTCCAATGTTGACAAAGCTGATTGGGTCCTCTGCAACACATTTTATGAGTTGGAAGAACAAGTGAGTACATAAGGAAGCTTTTTTTTTTTCCCTTCTTTTTTTTCTCAACTTTGATATATGATTAATTTTTATAAGCTTCAATGAAACTAATTGGTATTAATTCTTTGCTTAGGTGGTGGATTGGCTGGCTAAGTTTTGGCCATTGAGGACCGTTGGACCTACTATACCATCCAAGTACTTAGATGAGCGACTTGAAGATGACAAAGAATACGGTGTCAACCTCTTTAAATCAGACAATGATGCCTGCATCAAATGGCTTAACGAAAGGCCAAAAGGGTCTGTTGCTTATGTATCATTTGGCAGCGCAGCGAAACTTGACGATGAGCAAATGGAGGAGCTGGCTTGGGGTTTGAGGAGGAGCAAAAGTAACTTCTTGTGGGTGGTTAGAGCATCAGAAGCAGCTAAGGTGCCAAAAGGGTTCATCGAGGAGACATCGGAGAAGGGTTTGGTGGTCTCATGGTGCTCCCAAATGGAGGTTTTGGTTCATGAGGCTGTTGGATGCTTTGTTACACATTGTGGTTGGAACTCAACTTTGGAGGCTTTGAGTTTGGGGGTTCCAATGTTGGCAATGCCACAATGGACTGACCAAAGAACCAATGCCAAGTTCATTATGGATGTGTGGAAAATAGGGATCACAGCTCCATCTGATGAGAAAGGGAAGGTGAGAGAAGAAGTAGTGGAACATTGCATAAGTGAAATAATGGAGGGAGAGAGAGGGAAAGAAATGAAAATCAACGCCCTCAAATGGAAAGAGTTGGCTAGAAAGGCAGTGGATGAAGGTGGAAGTTCAGACAAAAACATTGATGAGTTCATTTCAAAGCTGTTTCAGTGATGATAGCTATGTGTTAGAAAAGCCCACACAAGTAAAAACAGCTTTAAGCACTATGTGTGGTTCCAATAATATTTGTATGCCAAATCTTGTCAACAAGCTGTTGTCAATTTATCAATATTTCTTTTCATCGTCGTATTTGTGTTTCCCTCTTTTCAGCCGAGTAGGCTGATGGAAGGAGTTTTTGGTCCTTCTTCTCTTGAGATGCGTAGGCGTGCCACTACCAAGCCACTTGATGGCTTGGATGGAAAGATCGTGTGAGTGTGTTTGCGCTTCTGACTTTTAATCAAACGATTGATCGACCAAGCAAGGAACCTCCTCTTGGTCTAGGTTCTTTTTCTTCCTTGAGGTCAAGGATGATTGAGCTTTGTATAACTATTTTTAGGATTTTTGTGATAAGTGCAATGAATGTAAATGCAATAAACGAAATGACAGAAATGTAAATGCGATTAAATAGATTAAAGCGATAAAGACTTGAATTAAACTTGAATGTAAAGACAATTGAAATTAAATTGCAAGAAAGTAAGCTTACATTAGGAAAACGAAGAACTTGGATAATCTGAAAAGCTTGAAAGATAAAATCCTAGACTATGAATTGAAAAGTACAGGATAAAAAGATAGATTTTGTGTGTTCAGTCGGAGGTCCTCTTCTCTTCTTCTGCTGACCTATTTATAGAGCTTCCTTCAGTTCATGGGTTTGGCCATGCAACTAACTCTGTCTTGAAAATCCTCCCGATGTTAATGCCTTCCGGAGCTCTAGGCATGAACTACCCGATGTCTTCGAAATCTTCCCAATATTAATGTCCTCCTGTCTCTAGGCATGAACTACCCGATGTCTTGGAAATCTTCCCAATATTAATGTCTTCCTGTCTTTAAACTCCGCCACTTGTAGGAAAACATTTGCTGGAACTTCTGAACTTAGTTCCGTAGGCTGAGCTTTGGACTTGATTTGACATTTGGTGAGAAGTTTTGCACTTGGAGCTTCTGACTTGGTTAAGACTCCCACCAACATTAAGTGGCATGTGAACTCCAAATATTTGGATATCGGCCACATGGTTGATAGCTGCATATATATAATAAAACAAGACAAAGAACTTTTCAGCCAACACTTTGGCCAATTCTCTCTCCAGCCAACACTTTGGCCAACTTTCTCTAGCCAATACTTTGGCCAACTTTCTCTAGCCAACACTTTGGCCAACTTTCTCAATACTTTGGCCAACTTTCTCTAGCCAATACTTTGGCCAAATTTCTCAATACTTTGGCCAACTTTCTCAAGCCAACACTTTGGCCAACTCCTTGCAGCCACTATTTGGCCATCTTCGCAGCCACTATTTTTTTTGGCCAACTCTCCTTCAGCCAAGTTCAAAACCTCCTTTTTTGGTTTACACTAATATATATATAGTTGGTGCTGGCTGCATTTCTTTTCCTCATTTTCTTCTTCAAGACCCAAAACCGAGGGTACTGTTCAGTGTTGCGTCGATTCAGCTGCACCAAAATGGTTTCAACTGCATCCTCAACTTGTGATACTCGCAAGTGCACGAGCCGTTTGGTAGTATAGCATATGTAAGTGCGAGGTCGATCCCACGAGGATTGGTGATTGAATGATCCAATTTGTTTCCCCTACACAAAATAGAAATGAAAAAAGAAAATAAATAAAACAAGAAAGAATGAAATAACTCAAGCAAATAAGTTCCCAAGTTCAATTAGATTAATGGATTGATTCTAGCTAAAGTATGATTAAGCCATGGTGTGTGGTCAAAACCTTGTGTTCCTAATTCCCTAATTTGATCATTTGTTGTCTAACCTAAAACTAAGCATTAGGAACCCATTAAGCATAGAAGAACATTTTAAACAACCAAGTATGTATCTAATCCCTGTTGTCGAATGTCCATACATACTCTTCCTATCCATAGTTCAATTCGAATTAAAGCATGGTGTCTACTCTTAATTCAAACCAAGATAGCTAACATGCAAGCCTAAATGGTGATCAATCATTCAAACTAGCATATTAACTTATAAGCATAATGAATAAGAACAAAAACCATAATTGAAACTTGGAAACTAATTAAACTTGAATACTTAAGAAAGAATGTACATTACAATAAAAGTAAAGTGGAACTAAGAAAACTTGAAAGAAAATTTAGTAAACTCATTTTGTTACAACAATTGACAACTTGAAAGGAAACTAAGAGAATTTGAGGGAGAGAAGGAAAGGGAGCTCTGGAGAAGTGTTTGAGAGCTCCCCCCCTTGGGGTGTGTTTTGAAGCTTGAAGGCTTCTCTATTTATAGGGCTAAGAGGGAGGAACAACATGATGAAATCCAACACCACCATTCCTCTTTTAATACAACCCATAACTCACACTTCATCTTGTCTATGTTAGTGTGGTTGGAATCAATCTCATCCCATACTTCTTTTGCTGCACCTCAAGCTTTCTTCACATGGGATCAAAGGTGATCAATTGTGGCTGCCTTTTGCTGCCAACCCATGTGGTCTTCTTTTGGTTGTTGAACAAAAACGAGTCTTCTGAACCAGACTTGGTGTAGGAAGACCAGAGGTTTAAAAACTTATCCAATGGGGCTCAAATTTGGATATGTTATAGTAGACACCCATTGGAACAACTTCTATGAAGAATGTATTCCCATCGGAGCAGTAGAAGTGTGCGTTTTGGGCCTTGCAAGTTGGCAGCCGAACAGAGACTCGAATTGACTTCATTTCATTTCTTTGCTTTACATGCATGCACATGCTTTCTCTATAATAACTCCAGCATGTACCAACTTGCTCCTTTAGAATTTCATAGCTGGAATGCCTCCCCACTTCACTCATTATGTTGGATCCAAAGTCAGTTGCAGCATGGGTGAGGCACATGGCTTAAAGGAGGAGACAAGGCTCAAAGCTGGCAGCTGCAAATCCTCCTGAGCATGGTTGGGTGTTGGACGGGCTGAGCACTCCACAAATGTCCAATTGGGCTGACATTTGGATATGTTGTAGTAGACACCCATTGGAACAAGTTTCATGAAGATCTTCACCTCATTCGAGCCCCATAGCATGCTGATCCAAGGCCAAGACGTTGACCTACGAAATTGGGCTGGAAAGGGGTTGTAGCCAAAATGTGTTTGTCTTTAAGCTCATATTCCTCATATGCCAATCAGCCCTTAACATGCATGGATTGCATCAAATGTTATCTCTTGTTATCTTAACCTACAAAACACACAAACATAGGTAAGTGACTCAAAATAAAGAGAAACTAAGCAAAATCACTAAGTAAATAAGGCAAGCAAGTGTATGAAATTATGGACTTATCAAAATAGAAAATGAATTAAAAGCACAAGTTTAACTCAATAACATAACCAAATCATAAGCTAGAATGGTACAAAATGATATACAATTATGAACCGATCATTCAGAAATCCAAAAGTCATATTTCGGAAGCTTCGATCAGAAAACTTCCTTTATGAAAATTGTTCGTCTACTTGAGAACTAAAGTCTGTGAAATTTGTAGATTTTTCTGAATTTCCCTGATGCCTCAAAACGGGTTTGCAGATTTTGTGTTCATCCATGGCTGGTGAGTTTTTGCAGATTCGGTTTCTGCATTTGATTTTAATATATGATCCTCGGATGATTGTAATTGCTTCACGAAATTTGCTCGAAATTGTGTTGCTTATAACATATCCAAAATTGAAGATCACCCAACCATTGTAGTGTCCCCTGCCTTCATTTTTCTGAAGTATGGATTTGGAGACCACTTGACTTAGCTTGGATTTGGAGACCACATCCAAACAATTTGTGTTGCAAAAGTGACGATTTATAGCTTTAGTAATGGCAAAAATTCTGTCTTTTATTAAAGACCACACTGTTCGTATACATCGACACATCATTGATGACATATCAATAGTCCGATCTTAGTTAAAAATTAGATTGAGAACATATAATAGTATCATTGATGACATATCAATAGTCCGATCTTAGTTAAAAATTAGATTGAGAACATATAATAGTCCGGTCTTTGTTAAACATTGGACATCCTAGATAGAGCCGAATTATTAGTGTTAATTGACATTTATCGTTTCTTTTTCTTTTACAAGACACTCGAGAGTTTAGTTTTTGTCATTGTCTTCTTTAAATAAAAAATTGCCAAAAAATAATTAAGAAATTGTGTTATAGAGGAAGAGAGCTGTTCTTCAATTATCCAAATATCTTCAAATGTAACAATATTGTACTTTAAATTCATGGAGTGATCTATTGGTCCTAGTCTCCAACACTTGTACCTCAAACATTAGTTGGCAAAAAATTTCACCTCTAACTGTTTTAGCAACCAAAAAAACAAAAACTCAATTGCTTTTTTCTTGCCAACGCCCTTATTCTCTAGTCTCAACTTATGTCACAGCCCTTGAAACATCTCTTTGTTACCTTGTTCTTCAATCTTAAACACCCAAAAGAGCTTTAATTTGACAAGGGGAGGGAAAGAGAGCAGAAGAAACTCAAAATCGTGGCAATAATGGTAATGGGGTTGTGTTGAAATTTCAGAGCTGTTTGGGAAAACAGAAATGTGAATGAGAGAGATGGGTTAGTCTCAGAAAGAGAGGTTTTTGAGTTTTGGAAGATTGTGAAGGATGGGATCACATTGCCATCGCTGATTGTTCTTTGCGCAAAGGCCGGTTTGCCTGCCCCACCGGAGCTCAAAATGAAGATTTTGGAGCCACAGCCTGGTGTGGACATCGCCAAAGTAGGTGGTGTTTGTAAGGAAGCTGCGGAATCTTGTTAATAATGATGGTGTTGTCAACCTTAAACATCCAAAAGACTGCTCGGCTCCTCCAATTGTTTAGGAAGAAAAGAATCCAATTGTTATTTCTTGGTAGCAATCTTATGCCAAATTCTGTCACAGGCTCACAGCCTTTGCCCATCTCTTTGCTCATACAATACAAGACAGCCTTGCTTTCAAGGATTTATTTTTCTCTTTGGGTTGGTTTGTCTTTGCCGTATTATCCTTTGGATACTCTTTTTTTTCTGTGGTGTCAATACAATTTTGTTTCTTATAAACCAACATCTCTCAGTTGTATATAAACTGGGCCTGTAAGTTGTAGCCCAAGTGGGATTGGGATGAGATGGAGGAGGCGTAGAATTTAATTTTTGTGACATTTAGGGATCTGGCAACCCAGATCAGATCAAGAAGAACAGAGACTATGTAGCAGCACATGCAGCCCAGGAGACTTGGGTTGTGCAAGATTCAATTCAATCCGGCCAAATCGATCGATCTAATCCAATTTTAATTGGTTTCGGTAATTTGGCGAATTGGATTGGATCTCTGATTTCCGAAACAAATATGATTGGATCGGATGACGAATTTACTTGTGAAAATTCAATCCAATCTACTTAGTTTCATGCTTATTTTGTTTGTAATTGAGAAAGTTATGAACATTTTAAATCATTTGATGGAGTTATATTTAATATATTATAGAATCAAAATAATTTTCTCTAGGATTTCATTTATACTTTACATTTATGTATATTAAAATGTTTGATTAGATTAAACATAACAATAAATATTTCATATTTCATTATTATGTTTTTTAATTATGAAAACCAATCATCCAATCCAATATCAATTGGATCGGATATTGGATTTAAACCTCTAGTTCGATTGGATTGGATTGAAAAAAAATCATAATTCAATATATATTGAATCGAATGCAAATGGGCTAAATTACATTGGTTTCGAAACGATACACACCCCTACCTGACGCTATTTCATTACTTATTTAATTTGAAATTATTCTATATTTTTATGTGTTGGGGTCTTTTTTCTTCCAGCAGCCAGACGAATGGGCTTGGGCTGCTGTAAAGGATGAGCGGAGGAGATTGCCCTTGTTTCTGAGTTCAAAGACCGGGCTCCAAGAGAGTTTTGAAAGGAGTAGTGACAACCTTAGAAAACACCTTGGATTCTTTCACCAGTCAACCAAATAAACGTGACAGATTAGCAATGGGATGGCTTGGCTTGAGGAGCTTGTGGCATGGGAGCTAAGCCTTCACAAGTTTAGCAATCTGAGAGAGAGACAAAAGCTTGAATTTCTTATGGAAACAAATATTCAGGGTAGGGGGAGAGAGATCTGAAGAGAAAGACTAAGGAAGAGAGGTAGAGATGGAAATAGAGAATGGGGTGTCTTGAGTAAATTTCCAGTCGCTTGACAAAGCTTGGTAGCGCTCTGGATGATGGTGTTTCGCTAGGTAGAGGAAGCTCCCTTTTATAGGCATTTAGAACCCTAATTCTATCGATCTTCCATTCCCACTTTTCCTTTGCTTCTTTCCATTCACTCCTTTTTGGTGAAATCTCTTCAACCAGAGCGCATGGGTCACAGGCTCTTTGGAGTTCCAAAGTTTTCTATGCGGCTGGACCTCCCCATGGAGATGAGGCGCCACTTGCTTTCTTCCTTGGTTTTCAAATTAGAGCTCGTAGAGGAAAAAGAGAATGGATAGAGTCGTTTGTCCAATGGGTATTCCTCATACACATACGAACTTCCTTTGGTTCTTGCAATGGCTTCTCATTAACTCTGTCATAAAACTTTGACTAGGTTGAACACGATGCTATAGATATTTTATAAGGCGTTGGGCTGGGCTTCTTCTAAGGTATTGGGTCATTGGCACTCTATTTCCAGTGGCCTGCTAAGGCTTCATAGTTTCGTCAAGTTGCTGGAAGTAGCTTGTTTGCTTTGTTTTTTTGACAAGGCACTGGGTGTTTTAGCTGGTGCAGGATTTTCCTAAGTATTGCAGACTATTGGACATTCTCCTAAGGCGTTGGGTCATTTTTCTCTCTCTTTTGCTTACCCATATGTTTGGGCTCAAGAAATGAGCTTGAGTTTTGGTGGTCCCAAGTAGCCCAAAACTTCCACTTCTTGGCTCATCAATGGGCCTCGTGAATGCTCGTAACCATTCATACCACAACCCGCTCAGTAAGCCCCAGGCATTTGCGTGGCTTGAGCCCCCTTAAGCTTGTAGCGTGTCTAGGTGTAAAATAATGATTTTTCGCTTGGCATGGCATGTCGATTGGCGTGCTTGAATTTTATCTCCTTTGAAAAGGGATATGATACTTGACGAGATAATTAGCATGGGCTTGTAGAGCCAGTGCCTTTTATAGGCTCATTTCAATTCTTAGCGTGACGGATTGCACATTTATTTGGCATGGCACTTGGATCGTGGCTCGGGCAAGCGTGCATGACGAATTTCACATGCTCCGAACCGGGTTTCTTCTTAATAAGGTGTCGCACTGGGCCGAGAATTTATTTGGGTCCAACCCTAGATTTTTTGGGCCTCAACATTATGCACTATGTATAAGAAGACCTCAAGACCAAATGGTGATCATACAATAATTTCCCATATTTCTTTTCCACTTTATATTACACTATAAGGGCGGCTCTGAGATTTTAGGTGTCACAAGTCTTGAACAAAATTATATAAAAAGAATTGGACCATATATATTGATAGCAAATTTAAAACTACTCATCAATAGCCATCAAACAAATAATTCAACAAGTAACATAAAATAAAATAAAAACCCGTGGTTTATCAAATTATTAATTATAATTAACCCAAAAAAATATGTAGATTAATCAAGAGCTCTTATTATATGAAATTATTCTACATTTTTATGCACTGTGTATAAGAAGACCTCAAAACCAAACGGTGATTATACAATAATTTCCCGTCTTTCTTTTCCACTTTATATTACACTGTAAGGGCGGCTATGAGATTTTAGGTTTCATAAGTCTTGAACAAAATTATATAAAAATATGTGGAATTATATGAAATTATTCTACATTTTTATGCACT
Organism: Prunus avium; assembly: GCF_965620075.1. NCBI lineage: Eukaryota > Viridiplantae > Streptophyta > Magnoliopsida > Rosales > Rosaceae > Prunus > Prunus avium. The sequence goes on from NC_142291.1 coordinate 32,588,033, forward strand.
GTATATAAGAAGACCTCAAAACCAAACGATGATTATACAATAATTTCCCATCTTTCTTTTCCACTTCATATTACACTGTAGGGGCGGCTATGAGATTTTAGGTGTCACAAGTCTTGAACAAAATTATATAAAAAGAATTGGACCATATATATTGATAGCAAATTTAAAACTACCCATAATAGCTAAAAGGATTGTCAAACAAATAATTCAACAAAGAAAATAAAATAATAATTAAAAAAAAACCGGTTTATCAAATTATTAATTATAATTAACCCAAAAAAAATATGTGACCGTCGGATTTAGTATTAATCAAGAGCTCCTATTATATGTAATTTTAATGTATTAATTATATTATGTCGTATCAACTTAAAAGAAGCCGTCTCACCTTCATATCACACAAATTCCACTCACATTGCCTTCTAAATTCAGAGTAGACAGAGAAATGGAGAAGGGACAGATAGCCTACAAAGCTCACTGCTTGGTCTTACCCTTTCCGTGCCAAGGCCATATTAATCCTATGCTCCAATTTTCCAAGGTTTTAGCTCACAAAGGAGTTAAAGTCACACTGGTCACTACCCGCTATATCCACAAGACAATGTACGGATCAGCATCGAGCTGCATAGCGCTGGATCTGGAGACCATCTCCGATGGCTACGACGAAACCGGGAAAGGAGAAACAAGCATAGATGCCTATTTGGAGAGCTTTTGGAAAGTAGGATCGAAAACTTTGGCTGAGCTCCTTAAGAAGCTTTCAAGCTCAGGGTCCCCAGTAGATTGTGTTATTTATGATGCTTTCATGACTTGGCCTCTGGATATTGCCAGGAAGTTTGGAATAGCTGGGGCTGTTTTCTTCACACAATCTTGTGCTGTTGAAAACATCTACTACCATATCCACGAAGGACTTCTGAAACTTCCTCTTGCTGATGATCAGTCTCGGATTTTGCTTCCGGGGTTGCCACCACTTGAACCTCTGGACTTGCCATCGTTTGTATACGATTTTGGGTCTTACCCGGGTTTTTACCAAGCGTCTGTGGGTCAGTTCTCAAATGTTGACAAAGCTGATTGGATCCTCTTCAACACATTTTATGAGTTGGAAGAACAAGTGAGTACATAAGGAAGCCTTTTTTTTCCCTTCTTTTTTTAGATATTTAGTCATATACCCATTCTTAGCACTAATAATATAGATAAATCCTACACCATTTAATTTCTATAAACAAACCCAAAATTGTGTTTTGAGTTTTTTTTATGAGGTTTTGGGGTTGAGTTTATTTTAAGAAATCAATGACAGTTTTGTAATTTAAAAGAAGTTAAAGCCTTTTTGTTAGGTTGTAAATGAGCTTTGGGTGTGTTTATAAAGTCTATTTCATATGGGGTGTTTTTATAATTTGGAATCCTATATTGGGTATAATAGTGAATCTCCCTTCTTTTTTCTCAACTGTCATATATAATTAATTTTATAAGCTTCAATGAAACTAATTGGTATTAATTCTTTGCTTAGGTGGTGGATTGGCTGGCTAAGTTTTGGCCACTGAGGACTGTTGGACCAACTATACCATCCAAGTACTTAGATGAGCGACTTGAAGATGACAAAGAATATGGTGTCAACCTCTTTAAATCAGACAATGATGCCTGCATCAAATGGCTAAACGAAAGGCCAAAAGGGTCTGTTGCTTATGTATCATTCGGCAGTTTCGCAGAACTTGGCGTTGAGCAAATGGAGGAGCTGGCTCGGGGTTTGAGGAGGAGCAAAAGTAACTTCTTGTGGGTGGTCAGAGCATCAGAAGCAGCTAAAGTGCCAGAAGGATTCGTCGAGGAGACATTGGAGAAAGGTTTGGTGGTCTCATGGTGCCCCCAAATGGAGGTTTTGGTTCATGAGGCTGTTGGATGCTTTGTTACACATTGTGGTTGGAACTCAACTTTGGAGGCTTTGAGTTTGGGGGTTCCAATGTTGGCAATGCCACAATGGACTGACCAAAGAACCAATGCCAAGTTCATTATGGATGTGTGGAAAATAGGGCTCACAGCTCCATCTGATGAGAAAGGGCTTGTGAGAGAAGAAGTAGTGGAACATTGCATAAGTGAAATAATGGAGGGAGAGAGAGGGAAAGAAATGAAAATCAACGCCCTCAAATGGAAGGAGTTGGCTAAAAAGGCAGTGGATGAAGGTGGAAGTTCAGACAAAAACATTGATGAGTTCATTTCAAAAGCTGGTTCAGTGATGGCCATGTGTTAGAAAACCCACATATATAAGTAAAAATAAAAACAGCTTTTAAGCAATAATATCGTATGCCAAATCTTATCAATGGTAAATATTTCTTTTCATCCTGGTATTTGTGTTGCAAAAGTGACGATGTATAGCTTTAGTTATGACAAAAATTCTTTGTCTTTAATTAAAGATCGCATTGTTTGTGTACATCGACACAAGATGAAATATCAATAGTCCGATCTTGGTTAAAAATTAGATTGATGACATATAAATAGTCCGGTCTTTGTTAAAAATTGGACCTCCTAGACATTGCCGAATTATTAGTGTTAATTGACATTTATCTTTCTTTTACTTTTAAGTGACATTTGAGGGTTTAGTTTTTGTCATTCTCTTCTCTAAATAAAAAATAAATAAGGCAGACATGGACTTAGTCAAGTTGGCCATAGCTGATGTGCAAGGGCGGAACCATGAATTTTTCAACGGGTGGGCTAGCTAAAGTTCTTAGCTTAAAATTTAATGATTATTTTTTTTGGTACTTACAATTTCTATAGTCTTTCTAGAAATAAAAGTAAACATTAAATCATTTCAACTACACTAGTTCATAGCTCCATAGACTAATTTTCAATAAGCTTTAAAATAAACCAAATAGGGTGTTGAAGATAAATGTGAACCTTCCAACATAATTTCACCACCACTAATTAAATAATGGGGTTTTATTATTTTAGGTTCGACCCATTCGAGATGCAAGTCTCTTAATTACAATCCCTTGCTTCAAGGGAAAAACCCTTTGATTCCATCATAAAGAAACAGAACTTGTGTGTTTGGTTTTGCAACTGCTCCCAAGTCCAACCTCAGGGTGCCTACGTATCCCTCGCGGGGAATCAAGCCACTCGTAGTTCAAAGAATTGCAATGAATAAATGACTCATTGCAAAAAAGGGAATTTGAATGAATTTGATTGAAAAAGTGTTTGAGTGAATTTAGCTGAATAAACCAGGGATTCAATTTTGATGTGTGTTTGGGGTGAATTTGGTTAAAAATGAACCAGGGATTCAATTTGGATTTGAGATTTGGGCAGTTGCATCTAGATTGAGTCTCTAAATTGCCTACATACCCTTTCGAAGGGATCAAACCAGCGTAGTTCGGAAATTAGGAAATTAATGGGTAAGTGTGGCCCACTAATTGAGAATTTCTGTTTGAGAGATTTGAGTTTAATCTCATTGGAATTTTCATGGGTAGATGACCCATGGGGAAAATTAGATGGTTTTGTACCATCTTTCTTTTTGTCAATATCTAAGGAAAATAATGAGCAATTTTGATTAACCTACTAATTTTCTAAAATTGACATTTGCACTTGGAAAAGTGTTTTGGCGAATTTGGTTAAGATAAACCAGATATTCAAATTTGGTTGTGGTCGCGTCTATTGGGATGCTAGACTGCCTACGTACCCTTGATAAGATCAAACTGACGTAGTTCCAAGATTTGGAAATTAATGGGTAAGTGTGGCCAAAAATAATTTAGAATTTGTGTCTTTGAGACAATTTGAAGATTTTCATAGGTAAATGACCCATGAGAAAAATTGGAAATTAATGGGTAAATGTGGCTCACTAATTGAGAATTTATGTTTGAGAGATTTGAATTTATTCTCTTTGGAATTTTCATGGATAGATGACCCATGGGGAAAATTGGATGGTTTTGTACCATCTTTCTTTTTGTCAATGTCCAAGAAAAAATAATAAGCAATTTTGATTAACTCACTAATTTTCTAAAATTGACATTTGCATTTGGGAAAGTGTTTTGGCGAATTTGGTTAGAATAAACTAGGGATTCAAATTTGGTTATGGTTGCGTCTATTAGGATGTTAGACTGCCTACGTACCCTTGACGAGATCAAACCGACATAGTTCCAAAATGATTGTTTAATTTGCGTGGTTTTGTACCACTTGGGATTTGGCGTGGTTTTGTACCACTTAGGTCTTCACTTGACCGTCTGGGAATCAATGGGCATTTTTGGAATTTAAGCCCATTAATCCATAATTTACGGACTTGAGACTTTGCATCAACTGTTCGCCAACTGGATTGTTTTCCACGGACAAGTCCGTTGGGCTTGAGATTTGTGATGAACGAGTCCATTATATCTGAGGTCGCCAAATCTTAGAATATTGGCTTAAGACTGTCTCATGTTGAGAGAGATGCACATCAGCCTTTAACGGGTCCCAATTAGACATCTGCTTGCTAAGCCAACTTGAGAGTTGTGGCTTTGTTGGTCTCATATTTAACTGACATCTTGCAACTTGGTGACAAAAACAAGTATGCGTTTACGGCAAACATATGTCCCATAATTTGATTAGGCCACCCAAGCAAATTGCTTGAACCAACTGCTTTCTCTTTGCTGGATTGGAACTCCCAAACCATTAAAGAAACAAACCCGTCCAAATAGGATTAGAGAATTCATGCTTCTTAATACTTTTGCGGATGGCATTGGAGATTTGCTTTGTGGGTTAAAGACCCGAGCGTGGAGGAGCTCCAGAGATTCTTTGTTTCAGATGCAAAAAATTTCCTTAATTGGTGGTGAGTCAAAATGGCTCTCATCTCCTTGAATTGAAGCTGCCAGCTTCGTTTTTTTTTTTGTTGTTGTTGGGACTTTAGCTTGCTTTGCTTCAAAAACCCTTTTTTGTTTGTTTTGCTTCTGTAGCGTCATAGCCCCAGAAATTGATTTCATATAAATTTGCTTCTGACCTGAAGAAGAGCAAAGCTTTCTTCATTGTTCTCTTTTTCGGTGGCAGAATCCTTGAATTTTGATTCAAGGTTTTGCTTTTGATTCAAAGCCAAAAGTCATCACGTGGTGGGCCTTCTTGGATTTTCAACCAACAACATTGGCTTGTAAAATCCCTTCCTGATGGTGTTGAGGTGAGTCCTTGGTTTCAAGGACCTGTTAGCTTGCCACATGCTATTTTTCTCCTTCACAAGGAGGGCTTTGTTTTCTTTGATGTGCAAGACATCAATTTCCAGCCACGATGATGTGCTTTGTCGTGAGCTTCATACAGAGGCTTGCAATTACCCTTAGAGTAATTACATGATTCCTCTTTTGCTCTAGACTCCGTGATGGAATCACCACATCATTGTCCATTCTTTCTTTGCTTTTTGCTTGCAGCCAAGTCAGACTTGGAGTTGTGACAGGTTTGAGATGGTTTCCACCATCATATGAGATCAATCCTTCCGGATAATTTTGGATGCTTTAAACATCACCAAGAGAGAGGCCTTGCAGTGGATTTGTGATGGTTTGCTCTGTACTTTTTGTACAGCAGGAGCAAAGTCTAGCAGAAGCCATGGGAGTATGCCTTCCTCTGGTGTTGTTGTTGGCTTTCTCGGCGTTGCGTGACTCCTCTCCTCCTGCGGCTGTCCCCCTTTTTTTTCCTTCAGCACTATCATGCGATCTCTGCAGCTTGCTGGCTGCCTCCCCCCCTTTTCTCCCAGCCATTTACCCCCTTTTTATAGGCCTTGATGTGAGGAATTTGAGTTGGAGTCAACAATCACCTCTTAGATGGGATGCTTATCCTTTAGTGTTTGATACTTGGCAAACACTTATATATTTTTTGATAAACCTGCAAAGGAGGAATATTTCAATTCCCATCCGAATAAATTTGTATGGCTGGAATTATATTCATTTGTTATTTTATAATGGTCAGCCACCCTTTTTTTTGCACTTATCATTTTAGATTAGGTAAGGTTCGTAGGATTTGGGCTTTGACCAATAGAAACTTGGCAAAAGAAATAAATTTTGTGAATTTTTTTTGTTCAACATAGGGTTTAACACCATAGTGGCTTTGTACTTGTTTATGTTCCTCGTATCAATAAAGTACTATATCGTTCTTTATAAAAAAACAAAAAACAAATACATATTAAATGCAATTGAAAAATACATATGATCAAAATGAAAATATGTTCAATAACATAATTGAAAGTGAACCGATTTTAATGTGTATTTTTATTGCTGTCCTCCAACTAAATTTATAAATAAATAAATAAATAATTTTACTTTTTTGGGCTTTAATAAGTTAATATATACTGGGTTAATATTGAAAACAAGTTAAATATATAGGTTTTATATTTTTTCCTTAAAAACTCACACTTGGCTACAGTCCACTGTAGCCCTTAGTGTGGTTCTGCCCATGCGGATGTGCTCCCCACTCTACACCCGAGTTCGAATCCCCCTCCCCGTAATTTATATTAGATTAAAGTAGAATATTGCTCTTGTATTAATAAAAAATAATAATAATAAGAAAATTGTGTTTAGAGTTTAGGTTAGACGTGGGAATATTTATTTGAAAAGAGAGTGAAAAATATTCATTTGCAAAAATTACTTTAGAAATGGACATAGCATTTTGTTTTATAGTGAATAAACATAACGATTAACAAAACAACGATGGAATGGAAACCTATAGGATTTTGTCGATTGAAGGAAATAATTTCCAATGCTAAAAGAAGTAGAAAACTATTTTTCTGGTTACAATTCTCTGCTTAGAAACTCTTCTTTAAAAAAGAAAATGAAAAAAAGTGGTAACTTTAACGTAACCAAATACAATACCTCATATCAAATTTCATCAAACCCAAGACAATTCTCTTACTTTAATGAATTTTACCAGAAGCTAGGGCTGAACCTCAGTTTTGCAATGAACTCATCAATGTTTTTATCAGAACTTCCACCTTCACACACTGCCTTCCTGGCCAAGTCTCTCCATTTCATTGAATTCTTCTGTATTTCTTTCCCTTTCTCTACCTCCATTACTTCACGTATACAATGTTCTACTGCTTCTTGTCTTACAACCCCTTTCTCATCACATGGAGCTTTAAGTCCTATTTTCCACACATCTATATTATTAGTGTTAAGAATGGGTATATGACTAAAGGAAAATGCTAGGCTTACCACATTTTTCATACCACATTCATACCACCTCTCTAATAGAGGTGGGCCCCATTGTATTGGTGGGCTCCACCTCTATTAGAGAGGTGGTATGAATGTGGTATGAAAAATGTGGTAAGCCTAGCATTACCCATGACTAAATATCTCTTGTTATTTCTTGGTAGCACTCTTATGCCAAATTCTGTCACAGGCTCACAGCCCTTGCCCATCTCTTTGCTCATACAATACAAGACAGCCTTGCTTTCAAGGATTTATTTTTCTCTTTGGGTTGGTTTGTCTTTGCTGTATTATCCTTTGGATACTCTTTTTTTTTTTCTGTGGTGTCGATAAAATTTTGTTTCTTATAAACCGACATGTCTCAATTGCATATAAACTAGGCCTGTAAGTTGTAGCCCAAGTGGGATTGGGATGAGATGGAGGAGGCGTAGAATCTAATTTTCGTGACATTAGGGGATCTGGCAACCCAGATCAGAACAAGAAAAACAGAGACTATGTAGCAGCCATGCAGCCCAAGAGGCTTGGGGTGTGCAAGATTCAATCCAAATTGCCCAAATTGATCGGTCTAATCCAATTTTATTTGGTTTTGATAATTTGGCGAATTGGATTGGATTTCTAATTTCCAAAACATACATGATTGGATCGGATGGCGAAATTGCTTGTGAGAATCCAATCCAATCTAGTTAGTTTCAAGCTTATTTTGTTTGTAATTGAGAAAGTTATGAACATTTTAAATAATTTGATGGAGTTATGTTTAATATATTATAGAATCAAAACAATTTTCTCTAGCATTTCATTTATATTTTACATTTACGTCTATTAAAATGTTTGATTAGATTAAACGTAATGATAAATGTTTCATATTTCATTATTATATTTTTTAATTATGAAAACCGATCATCCAATCCAATATCAATTGAATCGGATATTGAATTTAAACCTATAGTCCGATCGGATTGGATTGAAAAAATCATAATTCAATATATATTGGATTGGATGCGAATTGGCTAAATTACATTGGTTTTGAAACGATACACACCCCTACCAGAGACTATTTAATTAGTTATTTAATTTGAAATGATTCAATATTTTTAAACACTATGTATAAGAAGACCTCAAAACCAAAGGGTGATTATACAATAATTTCCCATTTATCTTTTCCACTTTATATTGCACTGTAAGGGCGGTTATGAGATTTTAGGTGTCACAAGTCTTAAATAAAATTATATAAAAAGAATTAGACCATATATATTGATAGCAAATTTAAAACTACTCATCAATAGCTAAAGGATTATCAAACAAATAATTCAACAAGGAACATTAAATAAAAAGACCCATGGTTTATCAAATTATTAATTATAATTAACCCAAAAAAAAATTTTGGCTGTCGGATTTAGTATTAATCAAGAGCTCCTATTATATGAAATGATTCTACATTTTTATGCATTGTGTATAAGAAGACCTCAAGACCAAACGGTGATTATACAATAATTTCCCATCTTTCTTTTCCACTTTATATTACACTGTAAGGGTGGCTCTGATATTTAAGGTGTCACAAGTCTTGAACAAAATTATATAAAAAGAATTGGACCATATATATTGATAGCAAATTTGAAACTAGACATCAATAGCTAAAGGATTATTAAACAAATAATTCAACAAGGAACATAAAATAATAATAAAAAACCGTGGTTGATCAAATTATTAATTATAATGAACCCAAAAAAAAAAATGTGGCCGTCGGATTTAGTATTAATCAAGAGCTCCTATTATATGTAATTTTAATGTATTAATATATTATGTGGTATCAACTTAAAAGAAGCCGTCTCACCCCGTAGATTCAAACCTTAATTGGAAAACTTTTACAACACCAATTGTTTAGGGAGAAAAGAATCCAATTGTTATTTCTTGGTTGCACTCTTATCCCAAATTCTGTCACAGGCTCACAGCCCTTACAAGACTATTGAGAGCAACTGCAATTATAGGTATAATTTAAGCAAATTGAGGTGCCACAACTTTTCTACCCTTCATGCAACTCCATACTTGTTTTTATTTTTTGTGAACTGGGGGCTAGACCCCCCAAAAAAAGAAAAGAAAAAAACCAAGACAAGTAAAACATTTGGGGATCTGGCACCCCGCTCAGATCAAGTAAAACAGAAACTATGTAGCCTAGGTCAGCCAGTGACTTATTTTATTTGAAATGATTCCATATTTTTATGCACTACTTATACGAATAACTCAAGAGTCGAGATCAAAAGGATGATGATTATACAATAATTTCTCATCTTTCCCTTTCCATTTTATATTAGATGGGCTTATAGGAACCGTAGTTTTCCTTTTGCTTTATTTGATTAAGTTTTTAAAACTCATTCATTTTTTGGACCTATGTAACAAAGAAACGTAAGGAAATGTCTCGGTTCACAACTTGGTTGACACGTAAGGAAACTCATTCATTTTTTGGACCTATACATCAGAGCACGTGCAAAGATGACTTGGTTGACAAGGTTTCAACATCTGCAGTTTCGTGGAAAGTTTGTGCACTTCATGTTCCCCTCCTGTATATATTTTGCTACAACAACTTTTCCTAAACACACAAATTCCACAAATTACCTTATAATTTTAGTGTAAACAGAGAAATGGAGAGAGGTCAGAGAGCCTACAAAGGTCACTGCTTGGTCTTACCCTATCCGAGCCAAGGCCATATTAATCCTATGCTCCAATTTGCCAAGCTTTTATCTCACAAAGGAGTTAAAGTCACACTGGTCACTACCCGCTATATCCACAAGACAATGTACGGGTCAGCATCAAGCTGCATAGCGCTGGATCTGGAGACCATCTCCGATGGCTACGATGAAGCCGGGAGAGGAGAAGCAAGCATTGATGCCTATTTGGAGAGCTTTTGGAAAGAAGGGTCAAAAACTTTGGCTGAGCTACTTGAGAAGCTTTCAAGCTCAGGGCCTCCAGTTGATTGTGTTGTTTATGATGCGTTCATGCCTTGGCCTCTGGATGTTGCGAGGAAGTTTGGAATTGCTGGGGCTACTTTCTTCACCCAGTCTTGTGCTGTTGCCAACATCTACTACCATGTCCACAAAGGACTTTTGAAAGTTCCTCTTGCTGATGATCAGTCTCTGATTTCCCTTCCCGGGTTGCCACCACTTGACCCTCTGGACTTGCCATCGTTTGTATACGATTTGGAGTATTGCCCAGCTTTTTACAGAGTGGTTGTGGGTCAGTTCTCCAATGTTGACAAAGCTGATTGGGTCCTCTGCAACACATTTTATGAGTTGGAAGAACAAGTGAGTACATAAGGAAGCTTTTTTTTTTTCCCTTCTTTTTTTTTCTCAACTTTGATATATGATTAATTTTTTATAAGCTTCAATGAAACTAATTGGTATTAATTCTTTGCTTAGGTGGTGGATTGGCTGGCTAAGTTTTGGCCATTGAGGACCGTTGGACCTACTATACCATCCAAGTACTTAGATGAGCGACTTGAAGATGACAAAGAATATGGTGTCAACCTCTTTAAATCAGACAATGATGCCTGCATCAAATGGCTAAACGAAAGGCCAAAAGGGTCTGTTGCTTATGTATCCTTTGGCAGCGCAGCGAAACTTGACGATGAGCAAACGAAGGAGCTGGCTTGGGGTTTGAGAAGGAGCAAAAGTAACTTCTTGTGGGTGGTTAGAGCATCAGAAGCAGCTAAGGTGCCAAAAGGGTTCGTCGAGGAAACATCGGAGAAGGGTTTGGTGGTCTCATGGTGCTCCCAATTGGAGGTTTTGGTTCATGAGGCTGTTGGATGCTTTGTTACACATTGTGGTTGGAACTCAACTTTGGAGGCTTTGAGTTTGGGGGTTCCAATGTTGGCAATGCCACAATGGACTGACCAAAGAACCAATGCCAAGTTCATTATGGATGTGTGGAAAATAGGGATCACAGCTCCATCTGATGAGAAAGGGAAGGTGAGAGAAGAAGTAGTGGAACATTGCATAAGTGAAATAATGGAGGGAGAGAGAGGGAAAGAAATGAAAATCAACGCCCTCAAATGGAAGGAGTTGGCTAAAAAGGCAGCGGATGAAGGTGGAAGTTCAGACAAAAACATTGACGAGTTCATTTCAAAGCTGGTTCAGTGATGCCTATAGTTCATTTCAAAGCTGGTTCAGTGATGCCTATGTGTTAGAAAAGCCACATAAGTAAAATCAATACAGCTTTTAAGCACTACGTGTGATTCCAATAATATTGTAATCCAAATCTTATCAATGGTCGTTGTCATCTTATAAATATGTCTTTTCATCCTGGTATTTGTGTTGCAAAAGTGACGATTTATAGCTTTAGTTATGACAAAAATTCTTTGTCTGTAATTAAAGACCGCACTGTTCGTTTACATCGATATATGATGACATATCAATATAGTCCGATGTTAATTAAAAATTAGATTGATAACATATAAATAGCCCGGTCTTTGTTAAAAATTGGACATCCTGGACATGGCGGAATTATTAGTGTTAATTGACATTTATCTTTCTTTTTCTTTTAAGTGACACTTAAGGGTTTAGTTTTTTTCATTCTCTTCTCTAAATAAAAAATAATGAAGGCAGACATGGGCTTAGTCAAGTCGGCCATAGTAGATGTGCTCCCCACTATGTGCATCCGAGTTTGAATCTCCCCTTCTTGTAGTTTATATTAAATTAAAGTTGAATATAGCTTGAATCAATAAAAATAAAAATAAAAAAATAAAAAAATAAAATTGTGTTTAGGGTTTACAACAAGGGTAAAATTGGATTTTAGAGTTCACAACAATGTGGGAGGGTGTGGTGAGCATTTAGCTGGGTGGCAATAGAGTTCCTTTTTCAGCGAAGCCAATCTCAAATTAACCAATCATTCCAGCTCAACTACCTTGACCTCTCTCTCCTTCTCGCCCTCTCTCTGTCTCTGTCTCTCTCTTAATCTCATTCACCACACCATGCCCTTCTCTGCAACTCTCTCACCTCCCACTCTTTCTTACTTCCCTCAAACACAACAACACCAACAACAATTGCATCTTCCTCACACTCTCAATCCCTATCTCAAACCGAAAAGTTTCAGTCTTCAATTTCAATGCGCCCAAGCCTCCAGACGAACCCCTAATTACCCTCAGGTCCTCACTCACTCACTCACTCTCTCTCTCTCTCTCTCTCTCTCTCTCTCTAAATCAATCACTCTCTACAATTCTAATCAATTAACCCTTTGGACTCTTCATTTCACAGGGCGGCGCTGATAATCTGGTTGATGATCCGCGCAACTGGAGCCGTTCGATCAACTCCGAGGTTGACCGGCACTATAATTTCGAAGACGATGATGAAGACGATGAGGATGACGACGATGATGAAGAAGAAGATAGGAGTTTGGATTTATTGGTGAGGTTTGTTCAGAATATGTTCAAGAAGGTCTCCAGGCGAGCCAGGAGGGCCGTACGATCAGTTCTCCCCGTCTCAATTCCCACCAAATTGGTAACCATTGATTATAAATTTGGGTTCCATTTTTCAATTTTTCGAAAGAAAGCTGGGATTTTTATAGCTGAATTGTTGAACGGTTTTTTGTTGGCTTGGCTCATACACAGGTGGGGTTTTCTGTTAATGGGGTGCTCGTACTGGCATTTTTATGGGTCTTGAAGGCATTTCTTGAGGTAATTATATATGCAATCCACATTCATGTATACAAACTTCCATTTATTTGGTTATCTATGAGCTGTTATGGGTTTCATATCCATGTGAGTTCATGATCAATTGCATGCTCTTGAGTATTGTTACTGGTTCTTTTAAGGGTCTTTTCCCAGCACGTTTTGGTTCTCAATTCATTGAGCAAAGATGTTAGTTGAAACCCCCATTCTGCATACACGGTTGGTAACATTAGCTAGCAGTGTGGCCTTCTGTTTTTCTTTTTATTCCCTACCAATTTTAATTTTATCAAATTTGTGTTCTGTTATTTTATGGACTGAAATTTTAAAACTTGAACCATTTGTTGCTTGTGTGATTATTCTTCTTTAACACCAGTTTTGCAAAGTGGCCTTGTTTCTTGATACCACAGGATTTTAGAGTTACTGGACTCAACACAGGCCATGGTTCTTTTCTATGAATAAATCTCAAAAAGAAATAAAGTCGATTAATAGTAAGGGAGAAATAAAATAGTATAAAAACAAGTAGTATCTCTGCTATTGCACTTCATCGGATAGCAGTTTTGCAATGCAAATGATAATACTTGCAGCACTTTGTGGAAAGCTCGGTTACAGATGGGAAGAGTTAGCTCTTTGTCAAAGCTGGTTCCTCTGGAAAGAAGAACTCAGCAGCCAAAGTGTCCTAGTAATGGTTAACTCTGCTCGGTCTATGGTTAGTAGCCATGCCTGAAGCTGCAGTTGTATAGGCATCGTTTTTTTTCCTTTCCAAAGCCTTGATCTTTTAGTGAGTGCTGCATTCTCTATGTTTAGAAGGCCTTTGACAGATTTGAAATGTTGACAGTTGTTAAAGTATATGGCTTTTCAAATCAGACTGCTCTTATAGTCGGTGATCTTATTGAGGGCTCACTTGTGGTGTCATACTAGGCATAGAAAACAGTATTCACAGTCTTATCTGCGTGTTTGCATCAGGCATGAGTCATATCTGTAATTTATTTTGACTTATACAGCACCTGGATGGCTTCTCCTTATGAAAGCTTGTTATGACCTTTCTCTTTGTCTGTTTTAAATCTAGGTTGTTTGCACCCTTGGAAGTCTAGTGTTTGTAAGCATCTTACTCATCCGTGGGATATGGACTGGAGTAACCTACGTACAAGAAAACCGCAACCAAAAACTCCGCAATTTTGAAGATGAAAGCCGTCCGTGGACTGGCACACAGCCGGCAACCTGATACTTCCACTCAGAGAAGAGAGTTGTTCAACTATAATCTCACACCAGAATAGGAGGAGTATACAATAAACAATAAAGGAGGACTACTTGAAATCAAGGATGATAAGAAGATAGCATAAAAACCACGGTTCTGGTCTGGAAAGAATTATAAGTATGATGTAACTTCCTGCCTGAACAGGTACACAAGATGTTCTTGTGATTTTGATTTAGCACCATGTATAATAGCATAGCAGGGTAAAATTTTGTTATACGTTTCGGGAAGGTGGGGTGATGGTTGGGTTCCCCCCTGTATGATACATATAATGTCGACAGAAATCCTGTCAAAAATGAAATTTTCCATTGTGAGCTGCAAGTAGGGTCCTGTTTGGTATAGCATATACTCGTCTGATTTCATTATCTTCGATTCTTTTCATTGTTATAATGATAGTTCAATGCCATCTATATTGACTCATTTTCTCTGTTGGCATGTGAATATAATCGGTTCATAAATATTTTACAAGATCATTTTCCGATGGATTTCTAATCTCATAAACGTTCCTTCACAAGTGAGTGACTATCAGCAATTGATGATGGCTAGAGCTGCCAACGCCGGACCCTAGCATTCTTCTTGAAAGTGATCATCTGGCCACCAAACCAAGGAAATAGTCACTGCTTCATTAGAAATGATATTGCCAATGGCAAATCACATTCCCAAGGGAAGCTTTTCCATAGTTGCCATGCCACCAGTGACAAAGACATCTATTTAGGTGGTTGGGTAGTTGGGTAGGCCCCTGGCAGGGGTTCCTGGGATTGCTTTGCTTTGGCTACACATTACATTTATGTCCCTTCCCGCTTTGTTATCACCATCATACAAAGTATATACTTAGTGTTGGCCACATGAATTTTTTGAATTATATGCTTTTTTAATTAATAATATCCCATATCTTCTCATAAATCCGTACTTTAGAATTTTCTTTTTACTTGTATTACCAGAAAAAAAAAAAATTATGAGAGATTACATATGCAAAACTCCTAATCAATTCAAAATTCGAGTTCAATTCAACTGGATTTGAATTGGAAGTCATATAATTTGTACTAATAGTACCAACTACGTATTAATTTAGCGATATTTTCATAATGTTGCACCTTTTGTTATAAGTTTTTGTCCAACAAAAAAAATTTGCATTTGAGATTTTCATTTCCGCTCAATTTTTTTGTTTAAAAAAAACTGTATTTTCTGGTATTTTAAATTAACCAAAGTCATTTTATAGTATTTTAAATGTTTTACCATTTTCTGCATTTTGCTTTACATAGATTATACCAGTATTACGTAAATAACCTTTACTAATACGGTCCTTCGGCGGCAAAATTTAATTTGAAAAACCAAAAAAACTGAGAAAGACAACTGTGGTTAAAAGAGGTGGTTAAGCCAGGCCAGCATCACATCAGAGACAGCCAACGGTCAATTCTGGGCCGTCCGTTCCCTCCCAATCTTAACCAAACCCTAGACCTCAGGTTAAGTTTTGCATCTGCCACTTCCCATTTCCAGTTATAAATACCTCGCCCAGAGCTCCCCCTCAGATCTCATCTCAATCTGAAAAAGAGGGCGTCTTAATAAACGCCTTCGACTTTTCTTCTTCGTGAGAGCCTCTTCTTCTTCTTGTTTTTCTTATTCTCAAATTTCTTTGGTTTTTTCGTCGCGTTTAATCGATCAAAATGAGAGAGTGCATTTCGATCCACATCGGTCAGGCTGGTATCCAGGTCGGCAATGCCTGCTGGGAGCTTTACTGCCTTGAGCATGGCATCCAGGTAAACTCTCTCTCCATTTCTCTATCGATGCTGTTCGTATATTTACTTAGATTTTTGATCTGTGATTTGTTCTAGTTTTATTATGTTTCTATTAGATCTGTAGCTTTTGTGCTGTGATTCTTCGTGTTGATCAGATCTGCGATTTTATCTACATTTCATTCAAAAATTCAGTTAGATCCGTGTTTTTCATCAATCGATTGAGCCTAGAGATGTCAGTTTTGATTTGCATAAAAAATAAACATTAGTAGTGTTGTAAGAAACCTTGTTTCGCTCGGATCTGTTGCCAGACGGATCAGATCTGCATAATTTCTCAAACTGGTTTTGAATTATTTGTTAACTGGACCAATTTGTTCCTCACTCGCACAAATTTTGCAGTGTTTTTTATTTCTAAAGGTTGTGTGTTTTAACATTTAATAGACAAGTGTAGATTATAACTCTCTGCTCAATTAGCTAAAATTTGTTTTGTGCTCAGCTTTTATTGTTAAGATAGTTAACAGCCAATCTTAGAATTATATAATCAATTGTTATTTATTAGTGTTTTTCATCGTAGTTTTGATTGGATATGTTTTTTAGTTTCTAATTCTTTGCTTTCATTTATAGCCTGATGGCCAAATGCCTAGTGACAAGACCGTTGGTGGAGGAGATGATGCCTTCAACACCTTCTTCAGCGAAACCGGAGCTGGCAAGCATGTGCCTCGTGCAGTCTTTGTTGATCTTGAGCCCACTGTCATCGATGAAGTGAGGACTGGAACTTACCGCCAGCTCTTCCACCCTGAGCAGCTCATCAGTGGCAAGGAAGATGCTGCCAACAACTTTGCCCGTGGCCACTACACCATTGGCAAAGAGATTGTTGATCTCTGCTTGGACCGCATCCGTAAGCTTGCTGACAACTGCACTGGGCTTCAAGGTTTCCTTGTGTTCAACGCTGTCGGTGGAGGCACTGGCTCTGGCCTTGGGTCTCTTCTTTTGGAGCGTTTGTCTGTTGACTATGGAAAGAAGTCAAAGCTTGGGTTCACTGTGTATCCATCTCCACAGGTCTCTACATCTGTGGTTGAGCCCTACAACAGTGTCCTCTCCACCCACTCTCTCCTGGAGCACACAGATGTTGCTGTGCTACTCGACAATGAGGCCATCTATGATATCTGCAGGCGTTCTCTTGACATTGAGCGACCCACCTATACCAACCTCAACCGTCTTGTGTCTCAGGTACGGATGACTATCTGATGCGTAAGTTTGAAGAGAATGAATTTAGATCTTATGGATGTATGTGAAATTACTTGTTATTAAATGGGTTCTCTTTTGTTTTTCAGGTCATTTCCTCTTTGACTGCCTCTCTGAGGTTTGATGGTGCTCTGAATGTGGATGTGACTGAATTCCAGACCAACTTGGTGCCATACCCCAGAATCCACTTTATGCTATCCTCTTATGCACCAGTCATCTCTGCTGAGAAGGCTTACCATGAACAGCTCTCAGTGGCTGAAATCACCAACAGTGCATTTGAGCCCTCGTCCATGATGGCCAAGTGTGACCCTCGCCACGGCAAATACATGGCTTGCTGCCTTATGTACCGTGGTGATGTTGTGCCCAAGGATGTTAATGCTGCTGTTGCCACCATCAAGACCAAGCGCACCATTCAGTTTGTGGACTGGTGCCCTACTGGATTCAAGTGCGGTATCAACTACCAGCCACCCACTGTTGTCCCAGGAGGTGACCTTGCCAAGGTTCAGAGGGCTGTGTGCATGATCTCCAACTCTACCAGCGTTGCTGAGGTGTTCTCCAGAATTGACCACAAGTTTGATCTGATGTATGCCAAGCGTGCCTTTGTTCACTGGTATGTGGGCGAGGGTATGGAGGAAGGAGAGTTCTCTGAAGCCCGTGAGGATCTCGCTGCCCTTGAGAAGGATTATGAAGAAGTCGGTGCCGAGTCTGCCGAGGGTGAGGATGATGAAGGGGAGGATTACTAAGAAGTCAGATTGAAGTTTGAACTTATCCTTTGTTGTAATGCTTTGTATGTCTTTTTCTGTCATGTGGTGATGCCTATAAGACTTGTGTGCTAATGGTTTTCATTCTATATGCAATGTGATGATATATGGTTAGACTCGTGTGATGTTTTGCTATTCCCAGTTCTTGTTTATTATCTTTTTCTCTGAAACCAACCCCCACTCACCCGTGATTGGTCCACTTGTTAAGGCCAATTGTTGGCCTAGCAACTCCCAATGCCCAACAGGTGTGATCAAGCAAGCACATGTCAAAGCTAGATAAAATTAAATTAAAATTATTGGTATAAAGAATTGAAATGCTAAAAAAAACAAAAACAAAAAACCAAGAAAGAAATGCGAATGAGAATGTTATCGAATGAAAAATGACAAATGAAATGGATTATTTTTTATAAAAGTGCACACATGATATAACAACCCGGACCAGCAGCAGCGGGAGACGTACGGGAGACGTACGGGAGAGAGAATGCCATTTGAACTCTGGTCTCACGTGTGAGACTAGATACTCACTACTCCACACTTTTATATTTTTATACAAATGATATTATACTTTAAACACTACGAGGCGAGGCGAGGGGAATTTGAACTCCGGTGCAAAGTGAAGAGCACATCCGTTCTAACCAACTTGGCTAAGTCCATACTCCTCCTGACTATTTAGTATACCAAAAATGGTTCTCGTTGGACTAGCAATATTCAACATTGAGTCTTTTCTTTAATAAATTTGAAGGGAGCTTTTTACAAGCACCCATTTAAGTTTAAATACTCACTATTTACTCATCTTTAAATCATTTTTTCAAATCGTTTATTAGTCTTAAATAATGGGAGCCCAACAACAACAGCATCGACTTTTCAGCCACAAGACATGCTGGGCGCAGAGTTTTCAATTTTAACATTTAATTACTTCAGGTAATTAATTGTACATAAAATGTGCAAAAAGAAACTTGATTCAGTACATATTAATGTTCGAGGCCCATTAGCCCCAGAACAACATCGCAATAAACAGAAGAGAAAGTTATTGATAAGTTTGAGATTTATACAGAGAAAGAATAAACAAGAGCCAATATAATAGTTGACAGAAACCTGTATTTGGATTCTAAGTTATGTGAAAGACTTTGTGCTTCAATTTACACGAGGTGCTATTTGAGAAATCCTTTCGTCTTCCAGAAGTTCATATGGATCAATGTATTGGGGTGATGATATTGGCGAACTGCTTCCGTCGTGGATAAAAGTTGATCCAAAGTACTGCCCAACAACATTGGAGGATCAATATCTTACAGTTGATACAATGTAAAGATTAACATCCCCAAACACAACCACACACACACAAGCCAACACTTCCCCAAACAAGTGTCAAGAAACTTGAAAAAATATGCTTCACGGAACAATAACAAAGAAAGAACTGAACTCTTAAGGTCAAGAGGTCACAAGATGTTCGGGAATCACTTCCATACGCAAGTTTTTTTAGTCATTATCATTATACAATATGTTCCTTGCAAACTATTCTCTTAATAACTTTCCTACTCCTCTGAAGTATACACAGTTGAAATATGCCTTCCTATTTACAATAAGTAATGGTTTCACCTAATATGCATCTAGCTTGAAGAAACCTCAATATCATATAAGCAGCAGTTCTTGACTACATACCAACCATGTTTCATGTATCAAACAGGTGCATAACATGTCAGACAATAACTTCTGTCTTACATCTTAACAGCTTAAACTTTTGAGAATAGCAGTAAACTAGAAAAGATTTAACATTAGTATCAAATGGAGATTCTAAGTTCGAATCCTTACACTTGTCAACCTCTCAATTTATATTGAATTCTACATGCTGAGCTCTTCAGTCGTAGGGAAAGGCCCCCTCTCATCCTAACAACTTAAGTTTTAGGGAATAATGGTAAACTAAGAAAAAAAATAACAATTCTGAAGTGATTGGATGCCAACAATACACAGTGAGATGTGTCTGGATGGTGCAAACATGCATAAAATTATTAACCATCTGAAGGTCAAGGAAGAAAGCTTACCAAGTAGAGAGCAGAGAAGAGTGCTACAGTTATAAGTATTAATGGCCAAAACCCCAAGAAGAATGTCCCTCCAATTGTCAGCAAGAGTCTGGCCCGAGGGATTAGCCCCTAAAAACAGATGAAGAAGTTAATGCTCAATTCCTGGAATTCTTGTGAGTGTATGGTCACATGCACAATGCAATTTAGGACCACTTGAACAAATAAGGGCAGTGAATTATGCTGAAGCTAAGTATGAATTTTTGAAAGAGTAAAAACTGAACAACACTTGGTGCTACTCATCTCATGAACACATAAAAATTCCATTTCATTAAAACTATTGAATTCATTTTAGGATCAACTAATCTAACACAGACACTTCCAAGGAAAACTACGAGCAAATCATTTTATAAACCAATAATGAAATATAAGTGATTCAACCTCAAGGCCTTCACTGTTCAACTGCATGGAGCGCTCCCTTTGATTAGCTAGGCTTTTCTCAATTTCGGTTGAGACCGCATTTCTAGTTGAAAAACCTCTATCTTCTTTTCCCATCTCATCATTGGCTCCATACTCAATCCTCTCTTTTTCCTCAAGCAAAGAAGTGGGAGTCATACCCCTCCTCCTTAATTCCTTCATAAACAGTGACTCCGGAGGTTCTTCACCTGAAAGTTTGATACATACGTTTAAACTGAGGAACATATGAATGCAATCATTCCCTTCACATCATTTAAGAAAAGCAACTGACCCACTAAATTACTCCCAATTGGGGTTGTTTTTTTGCTAAGAAATACCACAAAAATTTCCCATTTGTTCTTAATTCATAAAAATTAGTTTTTCAATTTTAACTACCTAGCCATTAACCAAGTTTTCCTAGTAAATGTTAAACTGACCACTGATTTTTCATTATAAACATTAAGGCAACATAAACTTCTTATTACTATAAGAAAGAAAATCAAAATTGGCTCCTTCACTTTTCATACACAATAACAAAATCCATATTCAAAGCCACTCCCCCAATCTATCCATGCATGCTACTCAACCAAACCAAACAGCGGATTACTTCCAATTTCCAATTTTTCTTTCTAGTGGTTTAGAATTGGTCGCTACAGAAAACACTCATAAACAAGTCGGAATTAAACTCATAAAGCACAAATCTTTGGTTCATAAACATCCTAAATAAGAACCACAAAACAAAATTGAAAGAAAAAAAAAGAGAATTTGAAGAGCTTGCCATTGCTTTTGTTGTCGCCTTCTTGAGCTTTGCAGCAGACCCTTAATCTCCTTCTCAAGTAATATCCAGACCCCCTATAACTTGACAACCTGATAAAACTTTTCCTGGACTGGATTCCCGAGAAAACCCAGCTGGATTTTCCCGGAAAATTTGACTGGGAAACGGGCATAGGAGAGAGAGAGGACTTCAACATTTGAAGAGAAGCCATCTCAATGAGAAAGTAATTTCATTTCGTTGCCGATAGCTAAACCAAAAAAATAAAGAACTGATTTTTTTGAGAGCGAAAGCTTTGTTCTAGAGTAGAGGTGAAGAAGAAGCAAGTGGTGACAAGGGGTGCGGGTGTATTTTAGTGGCCGAGAGTTGGTGGTGGCTAACTTGCGCGGGAGATTGCGTGGGCTGCTTCTTGTGGCTGAAACTTGAGGTCAGAGAGAGAGACTGACATTATTCACTATTTTTTTTTCCCTCAAGCTATTTATATTCACACGCTTGAGACAATTCCAAGCCATCATTTGATGATTTTTAGAGAATATCGTGAATAAATTTAAAATATAATAACTAAGATGTGGAAAAAAAGAATGTTATATAAGAACAATAATACTGTATGTGGGAGACGCATACATCATCATCATGTGAAACATGAGTTATATCAAATAAGGACAAATATGTAATAATACTCATGTGTAAAGTGAATAATGGACGAGAGTGTCGTTATTTATATCATATTTACTAATTATATTGTTTATTATCTCCCTAACATTGGTGAATTGCTACGTATATGAGTTGAGAGGCAATCTATAATATGGTCAGTACTAGCATTGTTGATTGTTATTAATGATTAAATAAGGAAGACAATTCTAATGTGAAAAGTACATTGTGTTGTAATAGGATAATGTATTCGCCTCACAAATACAAAGGAATCAAATCTAGGTTTGTGTTTTTAGCTAGAGTTAGGAGTGGTTTAAGGAGCCCATTGTGAATGGGCTAAGATGGTTGTTAAATTAGATATTCTCCGAAAGAAAATGCATCTAAAAAAGAAAGATATTGTAGACTAGAAGCCAACACAGGTGGGAAATAATAGCATTCCTTTTGGCCTTTTCTAGTCACATGATATCATCTTACACGCCATGGATTTCTTTCCTGTTATTCCAGGAAAGTGGCAACATATGCGGTCCAACAATTCCTTGATTTTTCATGAAAATGACAAAAATGGGTCTAAATCTAAGGCCTTCTCCAATGCAAGGGGGCTAAACCTAAAGTTCGGGATTTTAGCCCCAAAACTCTCCCCAACACACCTACATGAATAGGCTAAATTATTACCCAACTGGTTTTTCAGCCGGAATTTGGGACCATTTAGCCGTCCAGGCAATAATTTTTGTGGGACTCAAACTGAACCTACTTGAAGGAGCAGGCGCATCAAGGCAAAAAGTCATCCACTTTTACTTATTAAAACTGGACACATGGCATGCGATGGAGCGTTGACCATTTGCATCCAATGGTTGTATTTAAAACTGGACTCAAATTATGAGTCAACATGGTTGGAGGAAAAAACTGTTTGAATCTGGGCAATATATGAATAGTTGTATTTTGAAAGGGAGAAATTTGGGTTGGAGATGGCCTAAGAGCCTCTCACAATGACTCAAGTTTTTGTTAGGTTTTGCAAAATGGGTTGGAGTTGGATGTAAGCAAGAAATTTGAGATTCTTAATTGCTGCAAAAGCAAGTATTACGATACGTTATAATCATCTTATATTCCCAAACAGTCTCGTAAGATGACGTTGAAGCATGTGAAATTTGCAAAATGATTAGGTTTCTTTAGACTTCAATACTTGGAAGCAAAGGCTAGCCGCGGGCTGAGATTACAGTCAAAACTATCCAAAGCATCTCCATATAAAACCAAAGTAAATTTTGGAAGCTAACATTCTTCAAGAACTTGGGCTTCTTCTCAAGCTCCTTGCTAGACTGCTCATCAATCTTTGCCACAGGGCTCACCAGACTTAACAGCAATGTGGGAGGAGTGGCAGTCAAGAAATGGAGATTGTCTATTTCTAATCTGGTCAAGGTAGCTGATCATGTTGATAACCTGAGATCGAGGAAAATGGAAAATGGAAATGCATAACAGATTGTTTTAGAGGAACTGAGTTTTGATTTCATGTGGGGTCATGGTCATAGGTATAGCAGATGAGATGTTAGCATTTCTATATAAACTTTTTACTTTTATTTTTATAGAACTTCGGGCAAAAAACTAAATGCTTTTAACCTCTCAGAGCTACAACAAAACAACCCAACACAGGCTTGTCTGCTCAACTCCTCCACTATCCTTGGAAGCAAAGCCTAGGCTCAGGGTGTGAAACCAGTCAAGACCCCTAGAACCCAAATTAAGAATTGGCCGGCACCATTCTCTGAGGACTTGAGTTCCTTCTCAAGCTTCTTCTTACCAGACAGCCTATCAGTAATCTTTGTGAAGAAATCACCACACTTAACAGCAAGGTGGGAGGTCTGGCAGTCAAGAAATGGAGCTTTTCTATTTCTAATCTGACGAAACTGGCTCATGTTGATGACCTGAGATCGATGTAATAAAAGGAAAATGAAATACGTAATAGATTATTTTAGAGAAATTAATTGAGTTTTGATTTCATGCTTATCTGCAAAGTGATTAGGTTTCTTTAGACTTAAGACTTTGTAGCAACAAAAGATAAAGTAAACGATTCCACAACAAAACACAGCTTCTTTGTCTGCTCAACTGCTCCTCCACTATCCTTTAAGCAAAGGCTAGTTGCTGGCTCCAATAATAGTCAAAAGTACCGTCCAGAAAACTTCGAAACAGAAAATTAATAAAGTTTCGTCAACCCCATCATTCTTCAAGGGCTTAGGCTCCTCCTCAAGCTTCTTACCAGACACAGACAGCCTATCAATAACCTTTGTAAAGACCTCACCACACTTAACAGCACGGTGAGAGATGTGGCAGTCAAGAACTGGAGAGTGTCTAAACAAAAGTTAGGATTTTCTTTTACTAAATACATAATCCAAAGCTTGAAAACACAACCTAGGGTGTAAGTAAATTGCAGATACATCTACTATAGTACTTCCATGGACTCAAAGATTCTATTATTACTTTGTCTTTTTTAATATATTACCTTGAACAAAAAAACACTTCCTCCTAAGCAATGGTCTTAAGCTGGATTGATTGGAACGCCATTGGAGTAGCACGAGAAGTAGTGACATCTGAGACTACCAAGACTGAATCTCCTTCTTTCACCAACCCCTTTGATTTTATGAGATGGATGGTGCTTGAGATGTTAGACTCCATATCATCTGATAGATCAACAAGAAGTGGAATAACTCCCCACTGCAAATTCAGAGCCATACGGGTGCTTTCATCATTTGTGAAAGCGAATATGGGAGGATTTGGTCTGTTGCGTGACAAGAGCGATGCCATGTGTCCATGCTTGGTGTACACAAAGATTGCATCCACAGCAAGGTTGTTAGCTGCACAGAGAGCGTACAGGTTGATTAAATGTTAGCTGATTTTCACACGAGACTAATTGAGGAAAAGAGAGGCTGTGGAAGAAAAGTAGAAGTACCCAGTTCAACAGCAGAATTGCATATCTGCTCAGCAATGCGATCAGGCAATGAGACTCCTAGTTGACGTGGAAGGAGAGACCCTTGTCGGTTTTCCTCACGACTCCATGTTTCCATTCTACTGCTGGTCATTTGAAGAACAGAAAGAGCCTTTTGTCCAAATAATCCAATTGCTGATTCCCCAGCCAACATCAAGGCGTCTGCATACTGTCGAACAGCTTCAGAAATATCTGCCACCTTTTGAGAAAGTAGTCATTATAAAGAGACTTTCTCACAGCAAATAACCCGAGAAAACAGGAAATCTTTTTCTTTGATTGGTTTTTCTCTCTTACTGCTCCACATGCTACAAAAATAATCATTATAATTAGAGTAGTTCTAGGAATATGATATTAGTACCTCAGCACGTGTTGGAGTTGGATACTCAATCATTGACTCAAGAAATTGAGAAGCTACAATAACTGGCTTGTTTAGCTGCCTGCAAACTTTGGTGATTTCTTCTTGGACTGTTGGAATCTGTTCAAGTGGGATTTCAACTCCAAGGTCAACCCGAGCAACCATGATTCCATCAGAAGCCTCTATGATTTCTTCCAACTTCTGAAGGGATTCCAAGCTCTCAATCTTAGCCAAAACTCTTATGGATCTGCAAAGGGGAAACCTCAGTTTTCATATTTTGAATTCCAAATGATTATAGGCTTGGTAGCTAGAGAGGTTGATACAACTATGTGGCTCCTAAAAAGAATGGTAAGGATTTATATCTGGTTGAAAAACCACAGAACTCATTTTGGCATGCCAGATGACTGTGGTAAAATGGAAAAGTAAAGTTACAGGCATTTCATTGTTGAATGATGATATTGCTGAAGCATGTGGAAGTTTTATAACAAAATTGGAAAACGAAAAAGCTAACCAGAGATATTGATACAGTTGAGCTCAGCCCTACCCTCACATGCACTTAGAGCCCAAATAAAGGTGCTGAATTTAGAGTGTAAACTTAAGCAAGTACGAAAGTGCCTTCAACCACATTATGCAAAAAAACAACTTAAACAGATAATTTAATCCGGAAATTGCAAAGAATCCATCATATCATGCAAGGAAGAAAGTTTCCATGAAATATTGAACTATAACTGTCTACTTCCTTACGTGGCTGATTTGGTAGAGAGGTAATTCTTCAAATGCCTGACAGATTCAGCATCATTTACGAAGGACATGGCAATAAAATCGATGCCTTCAGAAATTCCAAATTCAATGTCAGACCAATCCTGTAGAACAGACAGAAATAAACATGAGCATGGAAAGGTATTATAAGAATGTATGTCAGTATAAGTACATAAATAAACAAACTTAAGAAGTCTTCCCCTCCCCAAGTTAGTAGGTTCTGCAATAGTGCTAACGTGTGAAGTTTAAGGATTTACATTCATTAATAGGCCAAAGAGTTTGAAAAACAAAATGCAAGAATATTTTATGGATACTGACCTTGGTTGACAGAGTAGGGAGCTCATAGTTCCTCTCCACAAGCTTCCCATCTCTCCAAAAGCTGAATTTTGCTCGAGGCAGGAATAAACCGGGGTCTGTGCACTTACAACGCAGGTCACTTCCTAATTTTTCAATGACTTCAAATAGTGCCATTCCACCATCAATAACAAGTTCATCACCCACTTTGATACCTGCAAACAATTCACTTGGAAGCCTCAATGAAAAATTCATCCACTACTACAATAAAACCTGCCGGTTATACAATTTGCAATAAAGTCACTACCTTCAGAAAAACTTTCATAGTTGGCTTGAACTGTGAATGGAACATAACCATCAAATTTTTCTGTGGTGAATAGCCAGATTGAATCCTCCTGATATTGCAAGAAAAAGAAAAACAAGTCCATCAAATTGACTTTTTTTATTCTGCATTTCCTTCTGATGACAGATCATGCATCATTCTGAGCAAAAATACAAGGTCTAACTCTCCTACCTAGGAAGAAAAACCAATTAGCCAGTTGGGTTTTGTTAATTTTTACCTGAACTTTAAGAGAAGATGGAGCTCCATGATCAACAACATGAATCTGACTGCCTTCAGTATCAATCATGACCGAGACAGAAAACCCCTTTTCCTCATTCAACTTCTTGATCTTCCTAATCACATCGCGGTGCCACTCCCGGGTGTTATGGCACATATTGAGCCTAGCCACATTCATCCCTCCCAAAATCAGTTCCTCCAAATCCTCCAAAGAAGAACAAGCTGGCCCAATTGTGCACACAAGCTTGGTCTTCCTCAACCCCAAAAACCCCTTCTCCCTCAACTCCCTCTCTGACACCGCATCGAGCTCCAAAGTCCTCTCCAAACTTTTCAGATTTCTCACTCTCTCTGATTCCTCCAAACCCACTTGCACTGCCTGCACTCCAGCCCCAACCTTACCCTTGAGTTTCTTTCCAATACAAGACACCCCATGATGCAAAACTGGTACCCCAAAAACTTTTTTTTCTAAATTAACTCTTGGGTTCTTAGCTTTGATATGAAAACATGTATGAATCGAATGGCCAATCACCGCCATGGATTCCATAAAAATATTGAACTTGAACTTTTTAATCAATATCAGAAAGACCAAGATGAAAAAAAAAAAAAAAAGGCTAATCTTTCTCACTAATAGAATACAGGGTTACAAACAAACCGATTTCTTCGATGAATTCTGAGGCTTCTTGGATCGAAACCTCCGTCAAGATTTGGACTTTGTTCGGAGTTTACAAGAAGAAGAGGAGGCAGGGAGGGGTTGAGTGACAGAGTGAAAGAATATTCGTCAAAAAAGAAGAGAATAGGGGCCAAAAGGAAATAAATTTACAAAAGAAAAAGGAGAGCAGGCTTTAGATTTTTCGGCATTAAATATTTTGAACACTGGTGCATTCGAAAAGGGGCGGTAGTAGGTGTCCAAATTTAACGGTCAACTACCCTTTGCCGGTAGGGTAGGGCCGACAGTGTAACTGGATCCATTTGCGGCACGTGAGTTTTAAGACCTGTACGGTTCTGCAGACAACAGCTGTTTTGTCACAGATGGTCCCAAAGCACAGAGTGGTACAGGCTATCAAAACCCTTCTTGGATTTTGGAGCATTTCCTTCATTTTTTATTACCCCAAAAAAAAAATATTATTATAAATAAATCCAATCCTAAATATGTATTTATAAAAAAATCCACGTACTATTTAAACATAGAAATACACTCAAAATCAACAGTTTTATATTTTTTGGGTGTGTTTATAAATGGATTTTGAGTGTGTGTAATGATGGATTTTGGGTGTGTTTATAAAGTGTTTTGGGTGTTGGGTTTTTTTATAATTTCAACCCTCATTTTGGGTGTTTTAGTGAAACTCCCAAAAAAAAATTGAAAATGGATAATCAGAGCCCACCAAACTGAAGGGCCTCAAATGAAAGGGTTTTCTTTTTTTATGTATAAACGTGGACCCAAATGATTGTAAGCTAATGGGTCCATCTGACATACAATCAACTCATTCAGACCAATCTTTGTTTAGCTTTAGAACCCCAATTTTAAATGTAAATTCAATTGCAAACCCAAGTGGAAATTTAAAAGAAAAATGCCCAAATACACTAAAATGGACCGAGGCAAGAAGCTCAAGGCTTAGAGCTTTTTGACAAGGGGTTGTGTTGAGTTTGGTGTTGAAACTTGACAGTGATTATTGTTAATTTTTTATACAAGAGATAATTTAAATTAATGTATCATACAGGAAAGTAAATTGAATTCGGGCGCAAAAGACAAGCACCACACTACTTTAATTAACTAGCTTAATTTATATAGAGCAATGGGGGAATGAGGTTCTCTTTAGGGCATTTTCAGCAGTCAAACTCTTGCCATGGCAAGGGGGGGCTAGGGCTGTCGCTATTCACTTCAATAGTGTCTGCCCTTGCAAATAGTAAGTTGCACTTCCAGCAGTTGCCCGGGCAAATGGCAAGTACTATTCAATTTTTTATTTTTTTTCACAAATTTGTTTACCTAAACAATTAATTTTGACAATATTTTCGGATAAAATATTCGGAGAAGATTTTCAGATAAGATTTTTAGTTTCAAATTTCAAATAAATTTTTGTTTCAAATTTCGGATAAATTTCATATAAATTTCATCTAAATTTCAAATTTCAGATAAATTTCATTTGAATTTCAACTTTTCATTTCAATTTCAAATTTCAGATAAATTTCATCTGAAGTGAAGTGAAGATGTTTTTTAAGATTTTAATGTTTATGTTTTATATTTAGTTATGTTTGGTTTTTTTATGCTTTGGTTGTGGTTCGTTTGTTTTTATATTTTTAATGCTTTGGTTGTGGTTAGTTTTTTAAGTATGGAATGTTTTGAATAAAAAGTAATTTTATTTAATAGTTTCTTTGGTAACTCAAAGAAAACCAATACTACTAATAAAATAAAATACATGAATTACAAGCAAAAATTAAAACAAAAACATTAAAATACAATGAAATGAAAAGGCAAGCAGACTAACTTAAGGGTTTTCATCATTTAACCAATCCGTATTGCTAGGTCCATCATCATGAAAAAGTCTTCGTCTCATAATAGCCTTTCGTTCAAGCTTCCAAAATTGTTTTGTTTCAGGAGACATATGGCTTGTATCCATGGCCATGGTTTCCCGATCCTTCTTGTCTTCGTTTTCTTTGCGTTGATACTCCCTTTCTTTGCGTACATACTCCCTTTCTTTAGCATATTCTATTCGGATTGCCCTTTCATCTTCTTGGGCTTTCCTGTCTAATTCAAGTCTCATGGCGTTTTGCCTTGCAATTTCCTCCAAAATTTTAGAGGCATTACTAGTAGAATTATTTCCTCTCTTTGCCTTCGCCGCCTTCCTCCCAATAGGTCTTGGCGCCTTTTCAATGGGTGAGTCTTCACTCACAGGGGATTCCATAGGCAAATCTGAAGCTTGTGAATCATGGAGTGACGTCTCATTTAACACCACCGTTCGAGCTGTTGAAATAATGATAAATCTCTTACAATGCTTCACCACCTCCCAACATTGGGTATGGTTGAAAGTTTTTTTCCCTTGTCCAGTAGCACAAAACCACATTTGAGCTTGCACAATCTATATAAAAAAAAATTGAATATGCAAAGAACTTAAACAAAATATTGGTAATGCAAAAAAAGATAAACATATGAATGAAAATCCAAGAAATATTAACAAAATATAGAGAATGCAACAACCATTTAAATAAATATTAGAAATACAAGAAATATTAACAAAATATAAAAATTGCAAGAAACATTTAAATAAATATGGAAATACAAGAAATATCAACAAAATAAAAAAATCGCAAGAAATATTTAAATAAATATGGAAATACAAGAAATATTAACAAAATATACAAATTGCATGAAACATTTAAATTAAAATTAATAGGACATTAAAATTAATATAATGAAAATTACAAATAATTTACCTCATCGCTTAGATTTTCCCCGCTTCTTTGGTTATCCATCGCTTTAGTGAGGGCATCTCTCCATTTCCTCAACTCTTTGTTGAGAATTTTCCACTGACTAGACAATGTCATTTCTGTACGGGTGGAACCCAATCTTTCAACAAATTCGCAATGAATTTTTTTCCACATTTGACTGATTTTCATCTCATTACCCGATATGGGATCATGACTAATTTGGATCCAACACTCACACAACAAGACATCTTCCATGATGCTCCATGCCCCTCCAGTTTCTTGAGAAAAAGCCATAATATGATAGAGAAAAATTAAACTTGAAAGTGAAAAAAATATGGAGTAGAAAGTAAATAATAGTTGGAGGAGGAGAAAATGTATGAGGATTTGTTGTTAAAAATGAAGAAGATTGATTGGTATTTATAGAAAAAAAAATTCAGTAATTTTTGGGAATTTTAAAAAAAAATTTCAGAATTTTTTTCATAATTGTTGGCCTTGAAAAATTCCTGGGCGTTGGATTGGATGACAAAAGCAATCGGAAGGACCAGAAGCTGCCACGTGGCGTATGACCGTTGGGGAAAAGCTGATGCGCGTGCAGCAAATTTTTTTTAATGTTGGCGCGTGCAACACACGCGCCAACTTTAAAAAAATTTGAATGCTTGCTGACATCACGCTAGCGTCAGCAGCGCCTTCGGGCCAGCACTCGGGCTACTTCTGCCTTCGGGCCAGCCCAGGCTGGTGGACCCCACCTCTTGCTCGGGCTAGCTTTTGTTGCTGGAAATGGGTTTTGGCCTTTTACACACCCCCCCCCCCCCCCCCCCAGCCTGAGCCCTAGGGGCTGCTAGAAATGGCCTTAGGGTAAGCAACAATCTACCGGCCACATTTTTCTTTCATTGTCTTGTTATTTTGATTCATGGTGAAGAGGATATTCGAATTTTGGATCTCTTCCAACATTAAGAAGAGACGTATCACTAGACTAGAAGAGATTTTATTTTTTTATTCTCTTGCTATTAGATTGGGATTATGCCATGTCTTTCACGTGTATCACATTTGCAAGTGAAATTAATTATGCTATGTGCTTTAACTGAAATATTGTTGGGTTGATGTCATGTCTCGTATCTGTTTCATGAATAAAGTCATGCTAAATTCAGCAAATCTCCAGCTCAAAGATTGCCAATTTTCCATAAACTGAATGGGGCATTAAATTCTATGTTCCCTTAGCTAGGAAGAGGGACCATATCAAAATCACTTGTCAATAGCCATTGATTACAATTGATCCAATGATGAAAAAATGGGCTCACTGATACACAACGTCCATGGTAGAATTTTGCCAAAGGGCAAACCCTAAATATCAGACAGTCAAGGCTCAAGGCTATAGCAGGGAGAGAGAGCAGCAACCAACCACAACCACTGCCCAATTTGAAAATAGAATTCATATTCGCGAGATGATGATTGAGATGAATAATCCAGTGCTACTGGGGCAAGTGTGTTTGACAAGGGCTAGGGTTGTTCTGAATCCGAACAAAGGATGCCTCCGAAACCTTGTTAATGTCGTCGGCAAAGGCAAATTAGGCGGCAATATTTTCATTTCGTCGCCTACACAACTAGTAGAAGCTGCAACCACCTCACCAATTTCAATTCCAATCCCAATCCAAATCCAAAGAAGAAGGAGATTAATGGCTACTTCCAACGCGAACTCTGACATGGCCAACAACAACAACATCTGGCCTTGTATTCCCTCCTCCTCCTCCTCCTCCTACTGTGACCCCTGCCTTGATCTCTTTTTCGACGCCCTCAGACCAAAATATAGAGATGCTAACCCCTGCCTTAAATATCTTGAGCGACTGCTTCCCTTGGCCTGGTCCCATGATCCCCTTACCACCATCAAGCTCATCTTCACCTTCGATTCAATCCTTTTTTCTGACAGAAAGTTCGACACGGCTATGCTTTGGCTCCACCACAACCACCCCAAGACTCTGTTACGCAACCTCCACTCCATTGCCGACTTGCCTTTTGTCCCCTATCCTGGCCGTGGGAGTTGGTACAACCTTGTCCAAATTATGTACAATCTCACCCAAATTTTCCTTGGAGGGACTTGTACACACATCAAGCACGAAAAACCCAAACTCATATATGAAATTGAAACAAGGAGAAGAAAACCCAAATGTGTAGGAGAAAAGCCACGCTGGTTACCTGAGACGCCATCTCTAGGCATGGAGGTTGAGAGAGGTGACAGAGAGTGAGAGATGAAGGTGGAAAGGTGGTCGTTGCCGAAGTGGGTTAGGGTTTCTGAGGAGGTGACAGTGACTGTCGCCAATGTGGGTGCGAATGAGAGATAGACAGAAGAGAGGAGGGGAGGGGAGATTCTATGGTGGAGGTGGATATAACTAAGAGGAGATAGAGTTAGGGAGATTCTATGGAGGATGTGGATTTTGTGAGGTTTGGTAGAAGGAAGAAGAGGAAGAGGAAGAGCAACGACTGAGAAAAACAAAACTAAGTGAAGGATGGGCAATAGGCTGTCAATAGGGAGTTTTTATACGGGGCATTTGTGATTGGGTTTCAAAATAAGGATATTAGTGAATAAATTGGTGAGCCAAGGGTAAAGCCGCCAATTTCCCTTTATTAGGCTCTTTTAAAAAACCTTTTTTTGTTTTGCTTTTCTCTTTCATACTTTTGTTCTCTTTACCGGTTGTGCAAGTTCAAATTATAGCTTTTTCTACATTTGTCAATAGCCATTGATTACAATTGATCCAATGGTGAGAAAATGGGCGCACTGATACAGCACGTCAATGGTAGAATTTTGCCAAAGGGCAAACCCTAAACATCAAACAGTCAAGGCTCAAGGCTATAGCAGGGAGAGAGAGCAGCAACCAACCAGAACCACTGCCCAATTTGAAAATAGAATTCATATTCGCGAGATGATGATTGAGATGAATAATCTAGTGGTATCGGGGGCAAGTTGTTCCGAATCCGAACAAAGGATGCCTCCGAAACCTTGCTAATGTCGTCGGCAAAGGCAAATTAGGTGGCAATATTTTCATTTCGTCGCCTCCACAACTAGTAGAAGCTGCAACCACCTCACTAATTTCAATTCCAATCCCAATCCAATGAAGAAGGAGATTAATGGCTACTTCCAATGCGAACTCTGACATGGCCAACAACAACAACATCTGGCCTTGTATTCCCTCCTCCTCCTCCTCCTACGGTGACCCTTGCCTTGATCTCTTTTTCGACGCCCTCAAACCAGAATATAGAGATGCTAACCCCTGCTTTAAATATCTTGAGCGACTGCTTCCCTTTGCCTGGTCCCACGATCCCCTTACCACCCTCAAACTCATCTTCACCTTCGATTCAATCCTTTTTTATAACAGAAAGTTTGACACGGCTGTGCTTTGGCTCCACCACAACCACCCCAAGACTCTGTTACGCAACCTCCACTCCATTGCCGACTTGCCTTTTGTCCCCTATCCTGGCCGTGGGAGTTGGTACAACCTTGTCCAAATTTTGTACAATCTCACCCAAATTTGCCTTGGAGGGACTTGTACTCACATCAAGCACCAAAAACCCAAACTCATATATGAAATTGAAACAAGGAGAAGAAAACCCAAATGTGCAGGAGAAAAGCCAAGCTGGTTACTTGAGACCCCATCTCTAGGCATGGAGGTTGAGAGAGCTGACAGAGAGTGAGAGATGAAGGTGGAAAGGTGGTCGTTGCCGAAGTGGGTTAGGGTTTCTGAGGAGGTGACAGTGACTGTCGCCGATGTGGGTGCGAACGAGAGAGAGAGAGAGAGAGAGAAGAGAGGAGGGGAGGGGAGATCCTATGGTGGAGGTGGATATAACTAAGATATAACTAAGAGGAGATAGAGTTAGTGAGATTCCATGTAGGATGTGGGTTTTGTGAGGTTTGGGAGAAGGAAGAAGAGGAAGAGGAAGAGCAACGATTGAGAAAAAAAAGAAGAGGAAGAGGAAGAGCAACGACTGAGGAAAAAAAAAACTAAGTGAAGGATGGGCAATAGGCTGTTAATAGGGAGTTTTTATAAGGGGCATTTGTGATTGGGTTTCAAAATAAGGATATTAGTGAATAAATTAGGTGAGCCAGGGGTATAGCCGCCAATTTCCCTTTACTAGGCTCTTTTAAAAAGCCTTTTTTTTGTTTTGCTTTTCTCTTTCATACTTTTGTTCTCTTTACCGGTTGTGCAAGTTCCAATTATAGCTTTTTCTACATTTGTCAATAGCCATTGATTACAATTGATCCAATGGTGAAAAAATGGGCGCACTGATACACCACGTCCATGGTAGAATTTTGTCAAAGGGCAAACCCTAAACATCAAACAGTCAAGGCTCAAGGCTATAGCAGGGAGAGAGAGCAACAACCAACCAAAACCACTGCCCAATTTGAAAATAGAATGATCATATTCGCGAGATGATGATTGAGATGAATAATCCAGTGGTACCAAGGCAAGTGTGTTTGACAAGGGCTAGGGTTGTTCCAAATCCGAACAAAGGATGCCTTCGAAACCTTGTTAATGTCGTCGGCAAAAGCAAATTAGGCAGCAATATTTTCATTTCGTGGGTTCGATTTTATCAAGAGAAAATTAGTATTATAAGGTTAGGGACAAATTAATATGATTTTATATATCCAATGGATAAAAAAAACTATTCATCATATTTTAATGTTAATTTCTTTAATTTTTATTTATTTATTAAAGTTAATTTCTTTAATAGAACCATTCATTTTAAAATATTTAATATAAAATATTACATGTCAGTTACTTATATGCTTTAATCTTTTTTTTTTTTTAACTCACGAATCTTCAAACGTAAAATAATTTATTGTTTGAGTACTTAACATGAATGGTTATAAAAATAGTAAATTGAGCTTAGACCCATAAAATTCATTTTAAATCACCTACAACCATTTCCTTTAGTTTTCTATTTAAAATACCCAATTTTTTCAAATAATACCCAATGACTAGGATCCAACTAAGCAAGTTACCTAATATAACTTAAAATCTGATTTATTGTATTTTTTGGATTCCAAACCTACCCCTATTTATAAGTTATTGTGTTATGAGGGGGTGTAACTAATGACACACGTTGAATTTGGAAAGATCTCCAAATAGTTATAATGGATGTAGGAATTAATTTAGAAACTTATTTGAAATTAAATATTAAATTCCATATTAAAGTATTAGTAATCTATTTACGACTAGTAATCTATTTTTGAATTAATGTTGTTTTCCTTTTATGAATTACGACTAGTAATCTATTTAACTTATTAGTAATTTAAATTCAATATTAAATTTAGGAATT
Organism: Prunus avium; assembly: GCF_965620075.1. Classification (NCBI taxonomy): domain Eukaryota; kingdom Viridiplantae; phylum Streptophyta; class Magnoliopsida; order Rosales; family Rosaceae; genus Prunus; species Prunus avium. The sequence goes on from NC_142291.1 coordinate 32,623,369, forward strand.
AATGTTGTTTTCCTTTTATGAATTATACGACTTGTATTCTATTTTATTATAGTTTTATGAATAATAGTGTACATTCTAATTATGTTGAAAAATAATTTGATAATCTATTTATTATTTGTTTTTTGAAAAACATTTTTTTTAATGAACCTATTTTTTCTAAATGAACTTATTTTTTCTCTCCAAATAATGTACCTAGTAAAACAATTTACCTAGTATAATGAACCTATTTTTTTGCTAAATTTTGTATCTATTTTTTTCTCTAAATAATGTACCTATTTTTTTTCTCTAATAATGTATACCTAGTAAAACAATTTACCTAGTATAATGCACTTATTTTTTTCTTCTAAATAATGTACCTATTTTTAATTTATAAAAAATGTGCATAAATTTCAATTATACGACATACCTATTTTCTATAAATTATTGTGTACCTATTTTTAATTCCTGAAAAATGTACGGAAATTTCAATTACAAAGTAACTGACCTATTTTTTTAATTTTTTTGGTAAATAATATACCTATATTTTTATACATATATATTTATATTTATATTTTTCATATGTACATTATTGGATATGTAATTTACATTTTTTTTTTGTTGTTGCAATTTTAGGGGAATGGCAACCAAAAGAAATGGGGTGATTGCTATGCTATTAATAGGGAGTTTTAATTACAATTATGGCAGTTAATGAAATGCTTGGAATAAATTATAAATAAAATATGAAGTCTGATGGCAAGGATGTAAAAACATAGGAATACTATGACCTATTATATCTTAAGTTTGAAATTGGGTTTTATACATAGATTTATAGAATGATGGGTATATGTCTAGGAAATAGAAATTGTAGGGACCTATATCAAACAAGCCCTTATAAAAATGACTTGCAGCTTAAATAGTTAGGTGTATTTATTCGTATATTTGATGTCTTGTATCGATTCTCTCGTTTCTGATTTCTTTCATATTAAATCAAAATCTTAGTATACTTTGTAAAGTGAAAGAGAATTGAAGATGAAGGGTCTTTGTTTTCACGCGGTTCTTCTTTGATCACCACCTGTGGTCCAACTTGGATTTTATCAAGTCACGCATTTCCATTTTTCATGGTCATGGTCATGGTAAAGAATATCTGAAAGTAACGCTTAATAATTTTCTTTAACTTTATGAAATTTTACATGCTTAAATAACGCTTACAATGAAAGAAAAATGTGGCCGGTAGATTGTTGCTTACCCTAAAGAGAACCTCATTCCCCCACTGCTCTATATAAATTAAGCTAGTTAATTAAAGGAGTGTGGTACCAGTCTTTTGCGCCGGAATTCAATTTACCTTCCCGTTTGATACATTAATTAAATTATCTCTTGTATAAAAAGTTAACAATAATCACTGCTTCTCATAATTTACCACTAATAGTTAATTCGTGATAAGGTGCTGACAACTTCCACGTGTAATTTGTCATTGATGGGAGGTTCCTCACACATAAATTGAAAATCCTCTGCCCATCGTGGATCTCTGCTTTTCTTTAGTGGCTGCACAGTTAAAGGGAAATCCATCAACATAATAACAAGAAATCTTTGAATTTAGAACTTCTATCATTTCCTACAACTCCGTTCGTTGCCAATTCAGAGTACAATTTGGAGATCAAATTGTCTAATGTCACCATTCAAGTGAAGAACAAAGATGCATAAATCCTCGTGTGTGTCAGTGTTTGTATGTGTGTATGTAGGATAAGAATAAAGATGTATGAAAACTCCTTTATGAATCATAGACTCCTTTGTCCCTTCTCTTCTTTTGACACCCAAAGAAGAAAACCATATAATATTAGGCATAAGGCATACATTGTAATAGTAAAAGCTGAATGTTGCACAGATCATTCCCATGACCAACCATTTAACATTACAAAAGAGAAGGTATATATATAAGGCTCCAAGAATCAAAACCAAGATACCTAAAAAATTTAACAAATGTTCTCAAAATCCTCATACCTTGGTCCTTTTTTCCTCCCCTCTGAAAATAAGTCGAACAGATGGATTACAGTGGTGCTTTCCTTCAAGATCTTGAGCTTTATGAACTACGACAACAAGCAAACCACCCCCAGGTGGAGTTCCCTCAGGAGCCTTCTGTACTGTCAGTGTTTCTTCAAATCCTTTTTGCATGTCCTCCACTTTAAAAGGTTTATAAGTCAATTCCACTTCAAGCTGCCCACGTTGCTTCTCATCTTGAGCATCATTTTAAGTCAAAACTTTTGGCTCATCCTTGGGTAGATCTTTCAGAGGTACTACATTCATACCCATTTTTTCATGTTTGCCCACCTAAAATAAGGGATAAAATGCTTCAGACATGCATAATTAAAACAATACATATGACTTCTGATTGATAAACTGAATTAATATACCTTCTCCCAGTCATAAACAAGAAGTTCTAAAGCCTAAGATTGCGGATCTTTAACAATGATGTTAAATTCCTCATTCCATTCAGGATTCAGGTTCTTGTGCTTGACACTGGTCTTGTGTGATGGAAGATTGTTCTCCGGGAGCTTTAGTTTCACATAAGGGTCCGAAGCACCAAGAAGATCCTTCTTTTTAAACTTCATTGCCCTCAGAACCTTCACATGGAGAATTCCTACAGGCCTGTTAAAGGCTCTGCAACGTCCAAGTAGTTTTTTCAGCCAAACTAAATAAAAAGTATTTGCCACAATAAATTTCGTACAAATGCAGAGATGTACTTCGCTGGGTCCATTATTGGTACTTCAAGAGTTTTCGGCCACAGATACATGTTAGCAACCTGATCTTTGATAAGCTCCTGCAGAAAACCCCGTTCTAACACAGTTAAAACCGTTATTATGAAACTGATAAGCATCACAGCAAGGAGAATATTCTTTTGTGAAAATCAGCTTAAATAAGGACCTGCTGCATAAATAGACCCAATCATTCAACTTCCACCACCAATGTAGGGCCACAACATGAAAGAAATAAAGCAACATTAAACTTTCCGTAATCTTTCGTCTTACTGATCAATCTATGTAGAGCAGTGTGTTTACAAAATAGGGGGATACATATGTGTAAAGGACAGAAACAGAGAAGGGCATTCTACGTGGACGAATCCATAAAGGCCAGGTATTGACATAAGATCAGCTCCTATTAGCTTTAATCCAAAATCAACATAGGGCTGCAAAACCACAAGAAAATAATCAAGGAGAAGATTGAAGGATTAGTAATGAAAAGCATAAGATCTAAATAAAAACTTTTCCGGTGGAAATCATGAACCAACACTAAATAGATTCAACAAAGAATGTAAAAGATTAATCTGGTTTAAAATGTAAGGTAAAACTTGTACGATAAAGAGGGGCTGCAAAATTATAATAGACCAGGACTATTTAGCTGCGGTTACAATACTGTAGCCAAGTGCCAAGATTAACCAGATAATCCAACTTCCTAAGATGCCATTATTAAAATTTTATTTCACAAAACTGACCTTATCCATGAGAGATACATTTATTTGGGCAAAACAAGGAAAGCTTGGAACCTACGGCTTCAAAGTGATACGTGGTGCAGCAAAAACTTGCAAATCCACCACCTGAAATGAACCAGACAATAAAGCAACGACAGAAGCATTTATATCTCTCTATCTCGTTTCTCTCTTACCTGCATACAAATAAACTAACAGTAGAACATTTTCCTAGCAAAGTAGAGCGTAAACCTGAGCAGTTGCTTTCAATCCAAATGCTTTCACAGCGACATTAGGATTTCCAGCCCATTTTATGAAGGGTTCCATAATCAACTCCTTCTCATCAGTGATATAAACTTTCATACCTAAAACCAATAACATGCAAAAATTTGAATGCAAGCTTGGGAAAACACATTGTATGTACAATATATGTGTGTGTGTCAATGTATATCCAAAAACAAACACAAGACCAATAAAATACCTAAACATTAAGTCAGCCACTTTTCCCATTACTTATAAGTAATCAAATGAAGAGGTAGGTAGGAAGAAACAGCGGCATCTAAAGCGCCTCTCGTGTAAACCTAGTTCACTGATTTGGTAGGGGATTTTTTTTCTTACCAAAATGGATCCTATCAACTATTTATATTTTTCCTTTGAATTACTCATATAAATTAGCCTCAAATAAAATAAAAAATTAACAAAAATTTCTCCTAACAACTCAAGAAGACAGTGAGCTGCCAAAGCTGCATCTGAAGTTCCCAATAATTCTCAGACGAGGCGTTTTTAATAGAGAAACTCTAAAGTGGAATCTCAAGTTCACTAACCTTGAAAAGTTGGTGGTAAGGAACCTAAAGTCAGTGTTTCAAATTCAACAGACTCAATCTTGTACTTTGGAATTTCCTCAGCTATTATGGGCTTTGCAATTTATTTTGCAGTCTTGCAGATTGCCTTCATAAAAATTAAATAGAAAGCCATGAACCATCAATAAGAAGAAAAGAATAGATGAGAAAAGCAAACTAAGATTGAAAAAAATATATATTCCAAGAACAATCAGACAATATAAATCACCTTGTCCAGATGAGGCCACATATACTCAAGGAATTTGTTTAGCCAATCAAGCTTCACATGGAAAAGAAGAAAATATCAATAATAGGTTAAGTGCTAAAACACTATGCTGTTAAGACCCATAATAAATTACATCAATGAATAGTTACAGACATTAGTTTTTTTTTTTTTGGTCGAAACAGACATTAGTTACTTACACGATCATAGTCTGGATTTTTCACCCAAAGAGGTATCTCAGGAAGCATCCGCTGCAAATTTTCTGTATCTTGATCAACCAACGGACGAATTTCTGGATTCTGGCCAACCCAAAGGCAATCAATCAATTAGACTTACGCAGATAGGCATGCAATGCTTTTCAAACATATGCAACACACACCGCACATGTTTTTTCCAGTACTTCTTTTTTCCTCTACATTTATACTCTTTCTCTATAAAACCCACTTGCAGAGGTGATGCGCTAAAGGCTTCAAGCCTCTGCGACTACTGAGTTGTCATAACTGCAGCAATGTTGTGCACAGAGCACCTACATTGCTTGCTTCATGATTGTGAAGCCGAATTTAAGAATCTCTCCTACACCTAAACGCATGACATATTTGTTTCTGATCATTTTTATTTATTTTTTATACAAGCGATATTGGGGGAGGGGGAGACCAAACCTAGGACCTCCTGCTGCAGGGGTAAATGCTCATCAAGTTCTTAACTCAAGCATCCATCTAATTGTGTTTACTTAATCACCTTTAGAACAATGTTTTAGTCGTTAACTACTTTTTGGCACATTCACGAAAGTGGTTATGATAAAGAGAAAAGTGCATTTTATTTTATCATTATAACTTTTAAGCTATTAATTTAACGTTTATGATAAAGAGAAAAGTGATTAACCAGTTATGTATATCTTTTTCACATGCAGAGTAATTAAATTATAAATGTTCAAAAGATACATAAATCTACCAAAAGAGAACAAAACATGTGCTAAAACATATCCTTTATGGCATTATAAATTCTATCAAATATAATAAATCAACTAAGAAAAGATAACATGGGTAGTTATATTCCATAAAAGTAAGACCTATTATCCGATTTTATTTTTTTAATATAAAAAAATGTGAATTTACTATACTATCCTCATTTAATTAATAATTTCATTTTTTAATGTTTGAATTAACCAATGACATTTTATGGTATTTTGAATGTTTCACCATTCTCTGTCTTTTGCTTTATATATATAGATAATATATTTTAGTTCAATTTAGTCCGATTTGCAATAGGTCAAAACTGCAACTGAACCAAATCATTACGGCTTGATTTGATTTTGAACCGTTTGAATTTTTTCTTGATAAAAATCAAACAAAACCAAATTAACCATTACGGTTTGAATCAGTCACTTTTGCCGATTTGGCCAGATTGATGTCCACCCTTAATTATATCACTAAAGAGATCCAACGAGAAGAAGTTTGGTAAAAGAATTTTATAAAAAAAGGTAGGGTGGGTTTTTGTGTGGTACCCGACCCGCTAGATACAGACCTAGCGAAGAGGCCATTACTTGAATGCTCTCGCACAAACCTGAACCGACAGTGACACCACTAAGATTGAAAATAGATATACTTGTTAAGGTCGACCATCTCCAGCATTCTCCAAAGAAAAAAGAAGGTATGCAGGGGATGCAGATTTAACACAGTGCAGTACTTGTCTATGTCAGCCATTAGTTGATGGGCTTGCTATGGGACCAACATGATCACATCAATCAACGGTTAGCATTAACCAAATAAAAAAATAAAGCGTACGAGGCTGATTTACACAAAGTCCTTCGTCTCTGCAATCATAATTAAATATTTCCATGAGTGTTTTGACTTTTTGCTTATTTTCTCTCTACCATTTCAACTCAAAGACTCAAACATTAAAGAACTAAAGAAGACTTTGAAGTTTTTGAAGCCAAAATCATAATGTATACATACCAGAAGAAAACCATCCAAGAATTTCTATGGTCAACATGTCTAGTGCGAGATTTAGGTTGTTTGGGCAACATTGGGGAACCGCATTGTTTGTTATGTCCTTCCTAAATGCGAGATTTAATCCTCCTTATTCTTCCTCGTGGCTTTACTTCTAAGTTCTAACTCTCTGATTCCCTATCGTAGTCATCTTTCATAACCTCCATTTGTGGTACTTTGGATAATTAACCAAGTCTTTATAAAATACAGAAAACCTTATAGCCAGGGAAACACATAGCAGTGATTATTTTATAACAGAAATATTATTACCGAAAGGGCAGCGTTTGCTGCGGCGGAGGTACTCCGAAGCCAAAGAACAATCTCTGCAACATCACAAATAAACCAAATGAGTAACACACATTTCTAAAAAAAATTATAATGTGACATGTAATTCATCATTCACATTGCAGCAAGGAAAGCTTTGGGGCTCCAGACTTGTAGAAGTAATTGCCTGCCTATCTCTAGCTACAAAGATGAAGAACACACACTTTTCCTCCTCTAATTTTCAGGTAATTAAATTTACATTAATGTATACAAAGCAACAGAACTAATTAAAGGAAGTAGCTAGAGTGTAACCATTTGAACAAATCTCATACTTTGCATTCACCATAACAACGATATTGACCATGGCCATCGGCAAGTCAGTCTCAATTATCAAGAAATTTTCAATAGATTCCTAGAAAATGGCCAGCAAAGAATCTAGGACAACTATTCATTCATCTGTTTTCTATCATCATGTTTTCGATGACCATTCAAAATCCTCAAATGGCATAGTGTCCAATGCTGGCCATGCTCATTCGCCTCTGTTGGGGCCAGCAAGCAATGACCCTATTTGGCTGTCATGGTGCCAGCACCAGTGGCATCAGATTTGTGGTAATGACAAATGGAGATTGGAAAGAACTATGTGCTAAAATAGTTTGAAGCATTTTCAAAACTTGAGCTATGGAGGTTGTCCGTATCCAACAATATTCATTTTCATAATAAGTTTTCAATAAATTTATTTGGTTTCTTAACTTACATACAAAAAATAAAATAAAATTTTGACAAAAATCAACAAAGCCAAGAACCATTAAAGGGAAGTAGAAGGACAGGAGACAGCGAATAATTCCATTTAATTATAAACACAAAACTTGAGCTTGTTAAAAGAAATTAATCAAGTAATTAAAGGACTGATGTGCAATTTTGCAATGCTATACTCAACAATTGCAGAAACAAATCTCTATAACATGCTCAGCTATAAAGTCAAGCATATGGTTGCTGACTCGTCAAGAGCCTGTCTATGAAGCATAATCAACAATTGCAGAAACAAATCTCTATAACATGTGCAGCTATAAAGTCAAGCTTATGGTTGCTGACTCGTCAAGAGTCTGTCTATGAAGCATAATCAACAATTGCAGAAACAAATCTCTATAACATCTGCTACACAAACAGTTAGGCAACAAAAAATTCATTCTAACTAGAAATGTAAACGCACCCATAAAGGGGAGGGGGTAATAGTTAAGCCTCACTTGCACCAAAAATCATCTATGCAATTACATAAAAGATGAGGGACAAGAAAGTAAATAAATATTCTAAGTAAGACAGAAGTGGCAAAAACCTTTTAGTTGTTATAAAATAAAATAATTAGAGTATGGAATTACCACTGAAAAATGATAGTGGAATTATATCTTTTCTTGTGGCGTTTGCACAAATTGAATTTCCTCTCAAATAGAAACTCACTCAATAGTATTCAAATCTCACTCTCCTTTTCTTTCTTCTCTTCTGATGGTGTACATTACAAATGAACGAACAGGCCTATTTATAGGCGCTTCTGAAGTTTTCTCGTGAGTGTACAGTGCAAAGTTTCTGTCTCAATTTCAAACCATCACTTTCATCCGTGAGTGTACAGTGAAATTTTTGCCTCATTTTCAAACTTCATAATTGATTGTGGGCTCCACTTCCACTATTTATAACATTAGTGTTTTTAAAAGTTTTGGAAAACAGAAACAAGCACCAAGAATTGACTTTGGGTTCCTGATTGAGTGGACTATAAAGCCAAGCAAAAACACTTGCCCATGGTCAATATTGCCAAAGCTAAACGATATAGACAAAAACATCCATATCCCCCACCCCCACCCCCACCCTCCAATCACACACCACTGCAGCAAAAATCCACTTTCTTTATCTTGTTTTCCTTTTTCTTCTTTTGTTTGTTCATAAAGCAAGAGATACAAACTGAAACTAGAAAACAAGACTAAACTTTTTGGATACCCGAAAAAGGAAACTACAATAACAACAAAACTCAAAAAGCTTCAAAATTCACAAAGATACAAATATGTGTATGTGCGTGTACAAAAATATGCAATGACAGAGTCGAATGGTAAAAAGATTGATGGTGCTATATAACATACCGAGCCCAACAGAGATACCAATGTCTTATATTATCTCATGTTTCTACTTCTGTGTTTGAAACTCCTACCCCAACATGCATGATTTCAGCTCCTCCACATCTCAACTATGATCATCTAAAGGAAAGCTGAAAACGCTTCCAATTTCTCACCAATACAAGACAACAACTGTAGGAAGTGAATCCCTACCAGAAAATTTGTTCCTGAACAATAATTTCAATAAGAATTCATAATTCTTCTTTTCCTTTCTCTAAATGTGTATAGCATGAGAACTAAAGCTAGCAGAAGCCTATGGTAGAAAATCTACAGTATCTAAAGTAGCATGATATAAGAATGTATAATTCAAGTGTTTGAGAAAAAAGACTCACTGAATCCATCCAAGGAAGCAAGGATGGTTTCTCCGGGCAGAAGGCTAAAAAATTTCTGGCCAACTTTAGAGTTAAACTATAGAACTTGTGAAGCATCCAGATACTTTAACAACCCCAGAAAGGATTCCAGAGGCCACGTCCTCTGACGTCTTTGTCAACTTCTTAACCCTGAATATTTACACCATAATAGGTTATACACTCTTCACTGCATAACAAGTACAAACCCAAAGGAAAAGACATGTTGGTCTAGTAGTACACAAATATGTTGGTCTAGTAGTATACAAATATGAGAAACTAAAACTCATGTACCTTAAACATGCTAAAATTGCTAACATAGTGAAAATTTATGGCAGCAAAAGTGATGCTTTTGTAGATTAAGGATGACAATTGAAAAAGTATTCCCCTAACATTTACAATTATACTGGTTCATTATTGGAATATGGGCAGTAAAACGTGATGCAAGGTGGACTCTTTAATTCAAACACAAAAATATTTTAGAGGAATTTTTTATTTTTTTTGTTGCCAAGTGGAGATTGGTCATGGCAGTCAAAAGAAAAAACCATATTCAAATGTGCAAAAGACCAAATAGGCAGAGTTGCTAGCACAAACAAAACTAACAAAAGTTTAAAACCATAAACAATGATTTACTCAACTAAAAAACAATTCTGAATAATCAAATAACACACCTTTGCATCCTCTTCAAAGCCTCTGGACTAATCTCTGATTCTGAAGTGGGCCCCATTCTCATCTTCAAGAACTCATTCCCCCAATTCAACCTATCCACAGTCACATCCCCGCACCTTTGCAATTGAAGACTGAAGAAGATGCTCATGAAATGGAAGGCTTACAGATTAAGAATTTGATGAAAGCACGTGTATATTTAGTGGTTGCTGTGTATGAGTGAGAGAGGTTTCAAAAACCAGGAAAGAAAAACTAATATTGCAAGGAGTTCCAATAAGGAATAAGATGTAAAACTTGTTGTAAAATTGGCTAACATTTAGTATGCAAGTGAAGGAAGAGGCGACCGGTCGCAAGGGAAAAGCGACCGGTCGTTTTGAAGCAGATTCGAGGTCTGTAGAAGAATTTGGAAATCGCAGGAGACGACCGGTCGCCAGTGACGGGCAACCGGTCGCCAGAAGTGCTGTGTCGTTTTTCCATGCGTTTTTCAAGGTGTCTTCACAAGTGATTGATTCCCTACCTAATCCCTCAGGCCTCTAAGGTGTGTTATGGTTTCTAGGAGGTCTAGCAAGGTGCTGGAAAAGCTGGAGCACCATTGAATGAAGATTGTTGACTTATTTCAAAGAGTACCTACCCTATAGCTCTAGATAGGGTGGCTGAAGTTGCAGCTATCAATGCCTAGCCTTTGGTCTGCCCAAGTTGTGGTCCATGTTAGGTAACCAAGGGCAGAACGTGGGAGGAAAGAAGGAGTCTCTTCTGAAGTCCAAAGGCTTGTGTATTAAAGGGAAGAGGAAGCAAGACAACATGTGTGGTTTTACTTCTCAAGGAGTGGACAAGTAGCTGGGAGCTAGTGAGTCCAAGAGAGGTTTAACTTACCAAGGGAGAAAGAGAGGGAGGGCAATCAGTTCAAGTTTGAAGCTGAGTTGTGTCTTGAGAGTTTAGACACCAAAGGGGGGGGGGAAACACCAAGGGTTGTGAGAGTGTTCACAAGTGTATCAAAGTGTTGAGCAAGGGGTGAGAGAGAAAAGAGAGCTTGAGAGAGAATAGAGTTCTAAGGGGGTTTCTGTGTAAACCAAAGTTGTAACTTATTCTTTCATTAGTGAATTTCTCAAGGGGATCACCAAGAGGATGTAAGCAATTGCTGAACCTCTAAAATACTTGTGTCACTTTGTGCTTGGTTGGTTTCTCAAGTGTGTGTGTGTGATTCATCCATCATTGTGTGTGTCACAAAGTCCATCAACAACAAGATCATTAGGGGAGGGTGAGTTGAGTTTGTTCTCAATTCCCAACAAGTGGTATCAGAGCTGAGTTTGAGCAGCAAGTTCTAGTGTGTTGAAGATGGCAAGTGACAAAGAAGGTAAATATGGAGGTAGCTCTTTGCAGCAGAGGCAACCACAATCTGTCACCATGAAAATGGAGTTGAAGCCTTTCACAGGGAAGGAGAACTTCACTCTATGGCAAAGGAGGATGAAGTCAGCCCTAACACAACAAAATCTCAGCATTGTCTTGGGAGGCAAGGAGAAGAAGCCAACAACCATGACAGATGCGGAGTGGGGTGTGCTAGATGAGTTGGCTAGAGGAGCCATCGAGAACTACATCACCGATGAGGTGCTCATCAATGTGATGCAAGACACAGCGAAGCAAACATGGGAGAAGCTCGAAGAGATGTTTGCAGGAAGTCGCTGTCCAACAAGCTCTTCCTCAAGGAGGAACTCCTAAATCTTCGGATGGAGGAGGAAGGTAATCTAATGGAGCATTTGAGTAGCTTCAATAGATGTGTTGCTGACTTGCAAAGAATGGATGTGAAGTATGATACGGAGGATAAGGCACTCATGTTTCTAACATCCTTGCCTCCGTCTTATAAGCACTTCCGAACGACGCTTATGTTCGGGAAGAGTACCTTGAATTTTGAGGAGGTGGTGCAAGATGTGATGACGCATCACCGGATGTCCCAAAGTTCGGAGGAAAACTCTCAAGACACGGGTCTATTCGCAGGGAATCGTTCAAGCAAGTGTGAAGGCAAGAGAAGCAACGGGAGGAATTCTAAGTCCAAGGACAAAGAAGGGTGCTTCGAGTGTGGGTCTAAGGATCATTGGAAACAAAATTGTCCGGTATGGAAGGAGAAGATGAAGAAAGCTGGAAGTTCAGCAAATGTATGTGATGATGACATTTGTGATGAACTCTTGACGGTTACGGAGGAGAGTAACGGGGAAGTCATGGCAAGTTCTTCGGGTAAGAGTTCGTCTTCAAGATGGATTTTAGATTCCGGGTGCTCATATCATGTGTGTGCAAATAAGTTGATGTTTGACACATATGAGGATAAGAAAGCCAGCAAGATTATGTTGGGAGACAAAACTACTTGTGAAGTTTTGGGCATAGGGATTGTAAAGATCAAGTTGCAAGGTGGTGAAGTTTGGAGTTTTAGTGAGGTAAGGTTTGTACCTGCACTAAGAACGAATCTACTCTCTCTTGGTTCTTTGGATAGAGAAGGTTGCTCTTACAAAGCCAAAGGAGGGAAGCTCATGGTCACACAAGGTTCTGTGGTGGTTATGAGGGGGGAGATTCAACCAAACAACACATACAAGCTTTTGGGTGGTGCAGAGATTTGTACCAAGGAAGAGCAAGCAACATGTCTTAATGTCAAGGAGCCAGCTCCACATAATGCAGCTGCAAGTTTGCTCAAGTTAAGTTGGGCAAGGAAGGTTAGTCAAGGTTGTGTGACTAACAAGTCATCATCAAAGGTGCTTGACTTCAAAGGTGCAGAAAGTGAAGTCAAGACAAGGGATGAGGAGAAGAATGTTGTTGAAAAGAAGCTTCTTGCCAAGGTGGTCATGGAGGGGTCTCCATTTGAGGTGGAGCTTAACACAAGGGCTGAAGAAAGAGGGCAACAACAACAAACTCACAAAGGGGTTCTACTTGAGGTGGAGCCATCATCAAGTGCAAGGTCCGGGCCCAAGGAATCCAACAAACCATCCCTAGGTTTTGGATGGATGGACCAAGAAATTCCAGCTACGTTTCGGAGTGCTATTGGGAGCATGAAGCGGGAAAGTTGGAGAGGTGCATTGATGAGAAAAGAAATGTTCTTAAATCCAAGAGCAAGGAGTGCTAAGTGGGGATTTAGTGAACAAAGGTTTGGTATGTGTTTTGCATATCAAGGGAAGTCCATGATTCAAGGTTCCAAGAAGACAAGGAGCAACGAATTTGGCAAGGGGGAACTCTTTTCTGCACAAGAGGTCCAGGTTACTCAAGTCTAGGCTTGGGAGGAGCACCTTCCACCAAAGGTGCATTGAGGCAAGAGGTGTATTGCCATGGTGGAGCTCTTGGAAATTACTAGAACGATTTCTAAGAGGTTTGAAGAGGTTCTAGAGGTCAACAATGGTTCATGGGTGATTAAATGGTTCGCCAAGGTGGAGATTGTTGTAAAATTGGCTCACATTTAGTATGCAAGTGAAGGAAGAGACGACCGGTCGCAAGGGAAAAGCGACCGGTCGTTTTGAAGCAGATTCGAGGTCTGTAGAAGAATTTGGAAATCGCAGGAGACGATCGGTCGCCAGAAGTGCTGTGTCGTTTTTCCATGCGTTTTTCAAGGTTTCTTCACATGTGATTGGTTCCCTACCTAATCCCTCGAGCCTCTAAGAGCATCTCCAACCGATATGTCAAAAGCGCCACAAAGGTATTTAACGGCTAGAAATAACATCTCACATCACTCCAACCGAATTGTCAAAGCTGATGTGGAATGAAGGCTGGAGGTTCAGCTGTTATTTTTGACAGCCCAAAAGCAAGATGTCAAATGAATATTTTATTATTTTTTAAAGACAAGTGGCTGTAACTTTCATTTATTATTTTCCTTTTTTATTTTTTTTCCTTTTTCCTCTTTCCAGTTTATTTCCTACCATTGAACAATTGTTTTTAGAGTCCTATCGTACATGTAATTGTTTTTAAACGCACAACCAATTCCTCCTATGAGTCCTGTCGTACATGTAATTTTTGTTTATCACCTCTTTCATTTCATTTTCTTCAAAAAGCTATATATATATAAAATAAAAAAGAACTTGTGCTCAAACACAGTTCTTCTTTTATACCAAAAAAAAATTCTTTTCCTTTACAGTGAATTGTGAAGAACCCCAACATGTCTCATCATTTTTCCAATTCATCTTCTGATTCGACAGATGAGCATTTTTGGAATCTTGTTGATTCAGAATCTGATGAAGAACTAGAAATGTTGGAATTGGTTGCTTTGCAAAAGGAACAAGAGAATATGGAAGGAGAAACGAGTAAACATCGCGGTGCTGTCCAAGGTCATGCATATATCGACAGAGGACGACTACAAGGGCACCAAAGACTCTATGATGATTATTTTGCTGAGAATCTTAAGTACTCTCCAGCTCAATTTCGAAGAAGGTTCCGAATGCCCCGACCACTTTTTCTTCGAATCGTAAATGCGGTAGAAGATTATGACTCGTACTTTGCCCAAAAAAGAGATCGAGCTGGTCGTCTTGGTTTATCACCTTTACAAAAAGTCACTGCTGTGATGAGAATGATTGCTTACGGAGTTGCAGCTGATGCTATCGATGATTACGTGCGGATTGGTGAAACTACTTCAATTGAATCAATGAAAAGGTTTGTTCAAGCGGTTATTGACATTTTTGGTGAGAATTACTTGAGAAGGCCAAACAATGCTGATATTTCAAGGTTATTATCAGAAGGTGAGAGTCGTGGGTTTCCAGGAATGCTTGGTAGCATCGATTGTATGCATTGGAAATGGAAAAATTGTCCTGTTGCATGGAAAGGGATGTATGCTCGTGGAGACCATCGCGAGCCTTCGTTGATTCTCGAAGATGTGGCTTCAAAAGATCTATGGATATGGCATGCTTTCTTTGGACTACCAGGATCACATAATGATATAAATGTCTTAGAACATTCTCCTTTATTTTCTGACCTCCGGGAAGGCCGAGCTCCCCCAGCCAATTACTCAATTAATGGTCACGACTATACAATGGGTTATTATCTTGCTGATGGAATTTATCCACCATGGGCAACATTTGTCAAAACTATTCCATGCCCCCAAGGACCAAAGGCCAAAACTTTTGCAGCAGCTCAAGATGCTCTTAGACTGAAATGTAATAAAATAATAATTTAATTTGACATATCGGGTGGAGTGTAAAACTGTGTAAGATGTCAAATTGCCACATCAGCCATCAAATTTAAATTTGATGTTTGGTATTTGACATCTCCCTTGGAGATGCTCTAAGGTGTGTTATGGTTTCTAGGAGGTCTAGCAAGGTGCTGGAAAAGCTGGAGCACCATTGAATGAGGATTGTTGACTTGTTTCAAAGAGTACCTACCCTATAGCTCTAGATAGGGTGGCTGAAGTTGCAGCTATCAATGCCTAGCCTTTGGTCTGCCCAAGTTGTGGTCCATGTTAGGTAACCAAGGGCAGAACGTGGGAGGAAAGAAGGAGTCTCTTCTGAAGTCCAAAGGCTTATGTATTAAAGGGAAGAGGAAGCAAGACAACATGTGTGGTTTTACTTCTCAAGGAGTGGACAAGTAGCTGGGAGCTAGTGAGTCCAAGAGAGGTTTAACTTACCAAGGGAGAAAGAGAGAGAGGGCAATCAGTTCAAGTTTGAAGCTGAGTTGTGTCTTGAGAGTTTAGACACCAAAGGGGGGGGAGGAAACACCAAGGGTTGTGAGAGTGTTCACAAGTGTATCAAAGTGTTGAGCAAGGGGTGAGAGAGAAAAGAGAGCTTGAGAGAGAATAGAGTTCTAAGGGGGTTTCTGTGTAAACCAAAGTTGTAACTTATTCTTTCATTAGTGAATTTCTCAAGGGGATCACCAAGAGGATGTAGGCAATTGCTGAACCTCTAAAATACTTGTGTCACTTTGTGCTTGGTTGGTTTCTCAAGTGTGTGTGTGTGATTCATCCATCATTGTGTGTGTCACAAAGTCCATCAACAACAAGATCATTAGGAGAGGGTGAGTTGAGTTTGTTCTCAATTCCCAACAAGAAAACTAATATTGCAAGGAGTTCCAATAAGGAGTAAGATGTCATATTGCTTTAAAATCTTATGCTTTGCTCATTAACGCTTGCCAACTTGGCTGCAGAGCAAACAACTTTGGCATCTTATTTGATAGCAACAAAGATTCCACAGCAATATGATAAGAAAACTAAACTCAGTGTATTAACACAAGGCTAACCAAGCCAACAAGATTTAACATGATATGATGACCACCTGAAACTAAGAAAGCAGTAATCTAATCTATGGCTAGGCTCATACACCTCATACATCTGAAACTGAGCTATAACTAGCCTCATACACCTCATACATCTGAAACTGAGCTATAACTAGCCTCATACACCAGAAACAAATCTCATATTTATCAAATCAAATGTAAAGCCAGCTATAGGCCATCATTACTTGGCAGAATGAAATAAATCTCCTATCTTCACTTAGCAAGGTAGCTTTGCATTAGATCGCTAGTCTTGCATTTGACTTTTAGCTTCCTTCCCGTTCCAATCCTCTTTCCCAGAAACAACGCTTTTGCCTTTTTCACGAGTGCTTGCTTTATGTTTTGCTTATCGTCAATGTTTACAGTTCGCAGATTCCACTTGGGCCGATTTACAAGAATTGGGAGCAACTTCTTCTTCTTATCCTCCTGACCCTCCGGCATAGTTGGTTTCAAGGGAAGGTCGATAAAGATCTCCAGATTGGTAATTGTTGTAAAAGTGACTCACATTTAGTATGCAAGTGAAGGAAGACGCGACCGGTCGCAAGGGAAAAGCGACCGGTCGTTTTGAAGCAGATTCGAGGTCTGTAGAAGAATTTGGAAATCGCAGGAAACAACCGGTCGCCAGTGACGGGCGACCGGTCGCCAGAAGTGCTGTGTCGTTTTTCCATGCGTTTTTCAAGGTATCTTCACATGTGATTGGTTCCTTACCTAATCCCTCGGGCCTCTAAGGTGTGTTATGGTTTCTAGGAGGTCTAGCAAGGTGCTAGAAAAGCTGGAGCACCATTGAATGAGGATTGTTGACTTGTTTCAAAGAGTACCTACCCTATAGCTCTAGATAGGGTGGCTGAAGTTGCAGCTATCAATGCCTAGCCTTTAATCTGCCCAAGTTGTGGTCCATGTTAGGTAACCAAGGGCAGAACGTGGGAGGAAAGAAGGAGTCTCTTCTGAAGTCCAAAGGCTTATGTATTAAAGGGAAGAGGAAGCAAGACAACATGTGTGGTTTTACTTCTCAAGGAGTGGACAAATAGCTGGGAGCTAGTGTGTCCAAGAGAGGTTTAACTTACCAAGGGAGGAAGAGAGAGAGGGCAAATCAGTTCAAGATAGGAGCTGAGTTGGGTCTTGAGAGTTTAGACACCAAGGAGGGAAACACCAAGTGTGAGAGAGTATTCACAAGTGCATCAAAGTGTTGAGCAAGGGGGTGAGAGAGAAAAGAGAGCTTGAGAGAGAATGGAGTTCTAAGGGGGTTTCTGTGTAAACCAAAGTTGTAACTTATTCTTTCATTAGTGAATTTCTCAAGGGGGTCACCAAGAGGATGTAGGCAATTTCTGAACCTCTAAAATACTTGTGTCACTTTGTGCTTGGTTGGTTTCTCAAGTGTGTGTGTGTGATTCATCCATCATTGTGTGTGTCACAAAGTCCATCAACAACAAGATCATTAGGGGAGTGTGAAAGTGTTTATCCATTTTCACCAACAAGTGGTATCAGAGCAGAGTTTGAGCAGCAAGTTCTAGTGTGTTGAAGATGGCAAGTGACAAGGAAGGTGAATATGGAGGCAGCTCTTTGCAGCAGAGGCAACCACAATCTGTCACCATGAAAATGGAGTTGAAGCCTTTCACAGGGAAGGAGAACTTCACTCTATGGCAAAGGAGGATGAAGTCAGCACTTACACAACAAAGTCTCAGCATTGTCTTGGGAGGCAAGGAGAAGAAGCCAACAACCCTGACAGATGCGGAGTGGGGTGTGCTAGATGAGTTGGCTAGAGGAGCCATCGAGAACTATATCACCGATGAGGTGCTCATCAATGTGATGCAAGACACAGCGAAGCAAACATGGGAGAAGCTCGAAGAGATGTTTGCAGTGAAGTCGCTGTCCAACAAGCTCTTCCTCAAGGAGGAACTCCTAAATCTTCGGATGAAGGAGGAAGGTAATCTAATGGAGCATTTGAGTAGCTTCAATAGATGTGTTGCTGACTTGCAAAGAATGGATGTGAAGTATGATACGGAGGATAAGGCACTCATGTTTCTAACATCCTTGCCTACGTCTTATAAGTACTTCCGAACGACGCTTATGTTCGGGAAGAGTACCTTGAATTTTGAGGAGGTGGTGCAAGATGTGATGACGCATCACCGGATGTCCCAACGTTCGGAGGAAAACTCTCAAGACACGGGTCTATTCGCAGGGAATCGTTCAAGCAAGCGTGAAGGCAAGAGAAGCAATGGGAGGAATTCTAAGTCCAAGGACAAAGAAGGGTGCTTCGAGTGTGGGTCTAAGTATCATTGGAAGCAAAATTGTCCGGTATGGAAGGAGAAGATGAAGAAAACTGGAAGTTCAGCAAATGTATGTGATGATGACATTTGTGATGAACTCTTGACGGTTACGGAGGAGAGTAACGGGGAAGTCATGGCAAGTTCTTCGGGTAAGAGTTCTTCTTCAAGATGGATTTTAGATTCCGGGTGCTCATATCATGTGTGTGCAAATAAGTTGATGTTTGACACATATGAGGATAAGAAAGCCAGCACGATTATGTTGGGAGACAAAACTACTTGTGAAGTTTTGGGCATAGGGACTGTGAAGATCAAGTTGCAAGGTGGTGAAGTTTGGAGTCTTAGTGAGGTAAGGTTTGTACCTGCACTAAGAACGAATTTACTCTCACTTGGCTCTTTGGATAGAGAAGGGTACTCTTACAAGGCCAAAGGAGGGAAGCTCATGGTCACACAAGGTACTGTGGTGGTTATGAGGGGGGAAATTCAACCAAACAACACATACATGCTTTTGGGTGGTGCAGATATTTGTACCAAGGAAGAGCATGCAACAAGTCTTAAAGTCAAGGAGCCGGTCCAACATAATGTGGAGGATGTTGTTGAAGAGAAGCTTCTTGCCAAGGTGGTCATGGAGGAGTCTCTATTTGAGGTGGAGCTTGACACAAGGGCTGAAGAAGGAGGGCAACAACAATAAACTCACAAAGGGGTTCTACTTGAGGTGGAGCCATCATCAAGTGCAAGGTCCGGGCCCAAGGAATCCATCAAACCGTCCCTAAGTTTTGGATGGATGGACCAAGAAATTCCAGCTACGTTTCGGAGTGCTATAGGGAGCATGAAGCGGGAAAGTTGGAGAGGTGCATTGATGAGAAGAGAAGTGTTCTTAAATCCAAGAGCAAGGAGTGCTAAGTGGGGATTTAGTGAACAAAGGTTTGCTATGTGTTTTGCATATCAAGGGAAGTCCATGATTCAAGGTTCCAAGAAGACAAGGAGCAACGAATTTGGCAAGGGGGAACTCTTTTCTGCACAAGAGGTCCAGGTTACTCAAGTCTAGGCTTGGGAGGAGCACCTTCTACCAAAGGTGCATTGAGGCAAGAGGTGTATTTCCATGGTGGAGCTCTTGGAAATTACTAGAACGATTTCTAAAAGGTTTGAAGAGGTTCTAGAGGTCAACAATGGTTCATTGGTGATTAAATGGTTCGCCAAGGTGGAGATTGTTGTAAAATTGGCTCACATTTAGTATGCAAGTGAAGGAAGAGGCGACCGGTCGCAAGGGAAGAGCGACCGGTCGTTTTGAAGCAGATTCGAGGTCTGTAGAAGAATTTGGAAATCGTAGGAAACAACCGGTCGCCAGTGACGGGCGACCGGTCGCCAGTGACGGGCGACCGGTCGCCAGAAGTGCTGTGTCGTTTTTCCATGCGTTTTTCAAGGTGTCTTCACATGTGATTGGTTCCCTACCTAATCCCTCGGGCCTCTAAGGTGTGTTATGGTTTCTTGGAGGTCTAGCAAGGTGCTGGAAAAGCTGGAGCACCCTTGAATGAGGATTGTTTACTTGTTTCAAAGAGTACCTACCCTATAGCTCTAGATAGGGTGGCTGAAGTTGCAGCTATCAATGCCTAGCCTTTGGTCTGCCCAAGTTGTGGTCCATATTAGGTAACCAAGGGCAGAACATGGGAGGAAAGAAGGAGTCTCTTCTGAAGTCCAAAGGCTTATGTATTAAAGGGAAGAGGAAGCAAGACAACATGTGTGGTTTTACTTCTCAATGAGTGAACAAGTAGCTGGGAGCTAGTGTGTCCAAGAGAGGTTTAACTTACCCAGGGAGGAAGGGAGAGAGGGCAAATCAGTTCAAGACAGGAGCTGAGTTGGGTCTTGAGAGTTTAGACACCAAGGAGGGAAACACCAAGTGTGAGAGAGTATTCACAAGTGCATCAAAGTGTTGAGCAAGGGGGTGAGAGAGAAAAGAGAGCTTGAGAGAGAATGGAGTTCTAAGGGGGTTTCTGTGTAAACCAAAGTTGTAACTTATTCTTTCATTAGTGAATTTCTCAAGGGGATCACCAAGAGGATGTAGGCAATTGCTGAACCTCTAAAATACTTGTGTCACTTTGTGCTTGGTTGGTTTCTCAAGTGTGTGTGTGTGATTCATCCATCATTGTGTGTGTCACAAAGTCCATCAACAACAAGATCATTAGGGGAGTGTGTGAAAGTGTTTATCTATTTTCACCAACAGTAATGTCACTAGAGTGCTGTACTACTATGTCGCCTTCATCTATTATATCCAGTAAGGAGTTCACCAGTTGTTTGTACAACTTATTCCAAGCATCAACGTTTTGTGAACTTGTAATGCATTGGTGGAATTCGTACAGCTCTTGAAGCTTCATAGAACGCATACGCAGGTCCCTGGTTGTCTGATATTTGCTTGTCGTATTGATGACACACTCCGGAGGCGATGGAACAATAAACTGAATTATTTCCTCAAGTTGTAGATGAGGAATCTCCCTAACCTCTGGCTTTAAATCTGAACAAAAAAACAATTAGCTATGGAATAAAATTTACACAATATGGCTATAATTACCACATTTGCTCACATGACGGTTCTCCGTTCCCCACGCTAAATGCATACAAGCGGTAGCTGTACAGCGAGCTGAAAGCAATGGTGCGATTCAAAGAAAGCGGAGGGGCCCTGAGAAAGACAAAATTTAATCAAGATTCAAAGAAAAATTTAGCAAAATATAGATTCTTGAGAATGTTTACAGCATTGGAAAATAAACAAGTAAACACCAAAATCCAAAGCGTGAGACATAAGAGTACTCATGTGAAGCATAACGCAGCAAATGAAGCCATGCTAAACCTAAACCCTAAAGCCACGCATATCAAAAAGAGTACCACCAATTCCATCATTTTCCTCCAATGAAGACATGTTAAACCTTCCACTGATTTAGAGAGAGAGTATAGTACTAAACACAGACAACTATCAGAGGCATAATACACCCCATCTAGAAAGAGATAGAAAGAAAGAAGAACTGAGAAAACAGATGATCAGCAATTGAACGACAATAGATAAATTTAAACCAAGAAACACAAGAATTCATCAAAATCCTTGAAAATGAAGTAGAATCAAAACAATGCATCAAATCTAGAAAGTGATAGAAAGAAAGAAGAATTGAGAAAACAGATGATCAGAAATTGAATGAAAATAGATAAATTTAAACCAAGAAACACAAGAATTCATCAAAATCCTTGAAAATGAAGTAGAATCAAAACAATGCATACCCTCCAAATGCAAGCGGATGATCTTGTGTAAAGCTATCCCAATATTTTCCTGAGAAAGTGGAGGAAAATTTAGGAAACGACCTGATCTTGTATGAGGGCCATGTTAAAGTATCAACCCCAGCTCAACCTATTTTGAGGAGCAATCTCTACAAAGTTCTAGAAGTATAAAAGGAAATAAAGCCTAGAAAAGGAAGTCAACATTTGAGCTAGATAACTATAGAAAAATCTGGAAAAGTGAAGGAAGTTCCACCGACCTAGTAACTAGTATTGTAATAGATTAATGTAGTTGATTCTAGAAAGTTACATAGGCTATGTCGGCTAGGAATGGAGAATAGTCTAGAAAGTAAAAGAATTATGTAGCAAAGGCAATGGAATGGAGAGCTATGTCGGCTAGAACAACTATAAATAGGCATAAAGCCATGCTTTGTAACAATCAAGAAGTGAAGTGTGTGTCAACTAGAAGAGTGAGCTATAGAGCTAAGGAGTCATTGTGAGAAGTGTGAGTGAAGTGAGAAAGAGTGTTTGTAAGAGTTAGTCTTTCCTTTGAGAGTTGTCTTGTTGTAATATTTTGTGAGTCTAATACAAGTAAATTGTTTACTTGTTTTGTCTCCAACAAGTCTCTACATTAGAGTTGTGTACTCTAAATTTGCTTAACAATTGGTATCAGAGCGGGACGGTCAGTGACTGATTCTGCGGGAGCTTCTTTGAGTCGTGAAGAGTTTGTCTCTACAAGTTTGCATATTTAGTTCAAGCTTGTTCGGTACTACCGGAATTCTGCCGACACGATGGGTGATCTTCACGTAGTTGGAGGAATCACGAAGCTCAACAACAAAAATTACAACACGTGGGCGACATGCATGGAGTCTTATCTGCAAGGTCAAGATCTTTGGGATGTCGTCGGGGGCAACGATGTTGCACAACCACGAGAAGACAATAGCGACGCTTTGCGTAAGTGGAAGATCAAAGCAGGTAAAGCCATGTTTGCCCTGAAGACAACAATTGAAGAAGAAATGTTGGAGCACATAAGGAAAGCCAAAACACCAAAGGAAGCATGGGACACCTTTGCAACACTCTTTTCAAAAAGGAATGACACAAGACTACAACTTCTTGAGAACGAGCTGCTATCCGTTGCACAACGTGACATGACGATTGCTCAGTACTTCCACAAGGTAAAGTCCATATGCCGTGAAATTTCTGATTTAGATCCTATTGCTGCTATTGTGGAGTCTAGGATAAAAAGGATAATTATCCATGGTCTGAGACCCGAATACCGAGGCTTCGTTGCTGCTGTACAAGGGTGGCCTACTCAACCATCACTTGTTGAGTTTGAAAATTTGCTTGCCGATCAAGAAGCTATGGCTAAGCAAATGGGAGGGGTCTCGTTAAAAGGAGAGGAGGAAGCGCTCTACTCCAACAAAAGTAAAGGCAACTTCAAGCAACACTTTGGTAATGGATCAAAAAGAGATGGTGACAAGGCGAAAAGTCATCAAGGAGAAGGAAGTTCTCGGCTAGGGGGAGCTTCAAAGTTTCACGGCAACCGTGGTCAATCCAAGAATACTAAAAGATTCGAAGGTAAATGCTACAACTGCGGAAAGAAGGGCCACATGGCGAAAGATTGTTGGTCCAACAAAAGGCCCGCTGAGAGTAATACTGCTACTTCCAACTCAAAGGAGAAAAGTGAGGATGATTGGGACGCGGAAGCATCTCTTGCTATAGAGGAAGAGGAGATAGCTCTCACTGTGACGTCACCTGAAAGGATTGACTACAAGAATGATTGGATTATCGACTCAGGCTGCTCAAATCACATGACAGGTGATAAGGAGAAGCTGCAGAACCTGACTGAGTACAAAGGCAATCGTGTGGTGGTGACTGCCAACAACTCAAGGTTACCGATAACCCACATCGGTAAGACAGTAGTAGCACCACGATACAATTCTAATGAAGTGCCGCTTCAAGATGTCTACCATGTTCCAGGCATGAAGAAGAATCTGCTTTCAGTAGCACAACTGACATCATCAGGCCACTATGTCCTATTCAGTCCAAGAGATGTGAAGGTGTATCGAGACCTCAAGATCTCAGGGATGCCGACAATGGAGGGACGACGACTAGAGTCAGTCTACGTAATGTCAGCAGAGTCTGCATATGTAGACAAGACAAGAAAGAACGAGACAGCAAATTTATGGCACATGAGATTGGGCCACGTTAGCTATCACAAGCTAAGCGTGATGATGAAGAAGTCAATGCTCAAGGGTCTGCCTCAGCTTGATGTGAGAACAGATACGGTCTGTGCAGGATGTCAATATGGTAAAGCGCATCAACTACCATATGAGGAATCCAAGTTCAAAGCAAAAGCACCGCTAGAGTTAATCCATTCTGATGTGTTCGGGCCTGTTAAGCAACCATCGATTAGCGGGATGCGATACATGGTGACGTTCATTGATGACTTCTCCAGGTATGTGTGGGTTTTCTTTATGAAAGAAAAATCCGACACATTTTCAAAGTTTAAAGAGTTTAGAGAAATAGTTGAAGGAGAAGTAGGAAAGAAGATTATTTGTCTACGCACAGATAATGGAGGAGAATATACCTCGAATGAATTCTGCCAGTATCTACGAGAGTTTCGCATACGTCATCAATTCACATGTGCCAACACGCCACAACAGAATGGAGTAGCAGAGAGAAAGAACCGGCATCTTGCAGAGATATGTCGAAGCATGCTGCATGCCAAGAATGTGCCTGGAAGGTTTTGGGCTGAAGCCATGAGAACTGCAGCCCATGTGATCAACAAACTTCCTCAACCAAGGTTAGAATTTATTTCACCATTCGAGAAACTGTGGGATATGAAACCTACAGTCAGTTACTTTCGAGTATTCGGTTGTGTGTGCTACGTATTTGTTCCAAGTCATCTACGTAGCAAGTTTGACAAGAAGGCAATCAGATGTATCTTTGTGGGATACGACAACCAGAGAAAAGGGTGGAAGTGTTGTGACCCTACAAATGGAAGGTGCTACACATCACGAGATGTGGTGTTCGATGAAGCATCATCTTGGTGGTCCCCAGAAAAGGAGGTGTTACCAGACTCGAGAGAAATTGAAGATAAGCTGCAACAAAAGTTGGGGGAGCAAATTGTTCCAATCCGACCGGGTCCAAATGAGCATGAAGATTCGCTTGACGGTGACGATGACGAGCAAGAGGTTACTCAGAATCCTTGGCAAACTGGTGTACATCAACAAGCACTAGAAGAAGTTAGACCCAGTGAAGTAGAAATACCGACTCCACAGTCACAACCCAGAAGGTCAACAAGAGTACGGAAGCAAAATCCCAAATACGCCAACGCAGCCATAGCAGAAGACATAGTTGAACCTGAAACATTTGAAGAAACATCACAGAGTTCCGAATGGGTTAAAGCTATGGGAGAAGAAATCACTGCGCTAGAGCAAAATCAGACTTGGGATCTGGTGCCAAAGCCAAGAGATGTGAAACCCATATCCTGCAAATGGGTGTATAAGATAAAGCGTCGTCCTGATGGGTCGGTCGAGAGGTATAAGGCTCGGTTGGTGGCTCGAGGTTTCTCTCAGCAATACGGACTAGATTATGATGAAACGTTTAGTCCAGTGGCAAAGCTTGTAACCGTACGAGTCCTACTTGCACTTGCGGCCAACAAAGATTGGAACTTGTACCAGATGGATGTGAAGAATGCTTTTCTGCATGGGGAGTTAGATCGGGAAATCTACATGACTCAACCAATGGGATTTGAGAACGAAGTCCATCCCGAGTATGTGTGCAAGCTGAAAAAGGCACTTTACGGATTGAAGCAAGCACCAAGAGCATGGTACGGTAAGATTGCAGAATTTCTCTCTCGAAGTGGTTATTCAGTGACCCATGCAGATCCTAGTTTATTTGTCAAAGCTAATGGAGGAAAATTAGCTATCGTGCTGGTATATGTGGATGATCTAATCATCACTGGTGATGATGAGGAAGAAATTCACCGGACGAAGGAGAATTTGTCAGTTCGTTTTCAGATGAAAGAACTGGGACAACTCAAGCACTTTCTTGGGCTAGAGGTCGATCGCACACAAGAAGGAATATTTCTGTGTCAACAGAAATATGCAAAAGATTTGTTGCAAAAGTTCGGGATGCTTGAATGCAAGCCAATCTCAACGCCAATGGAGCCCAATGTCAAGCTGTGCGCATATGAAGGCAAAGACTTGGAAGACACAACGATGTATCGACAATTGGTGGGTAGTCTAATCTACTTGACATTGACTCGGCCTGACATTTCGTATGCAGTTGGTGTGATGAGTCGATACATGCAAAATCCAAAGAAGTCTCATTTGGACGCAGTACGACGAATACTGAGGTATGTGAAAAGTACAATTGACTATGGTCTGTTGTACAAGAAAGGTGAAGATTGCAAGCTAGTTGGTTATTGTGATGCTGACTATGCGGGAGATCATGATACTCGTCGATCAACTACCGGGTACGTGTTTAAGCTTGGTTCAGGAACAATTTCTTGGTGCAGTAAGAGACAGCCGACGGTATCTTTGTCAACCACGGAAGCAGAGTACAGAGCAGCAGCAATGGCAGCTCAAGAGATCACGTGGCTAACACAGCTGATGAATGATCTACATCAATTGGTAGATTATTCAGTGCCGTTATATTGTGATAATCAATCAGCAGTTCGTTTGGCGGAAAATCCAGTCTTTCATGCAAGAACCAAACATGTGGAGATACACTACCATTTTATTAGAGAGAAGGTTCTGCAAGAAGAGATTGAGATGAGACATATCAATACAGATGATCAAATTGCGGACTTGTTCACAAAAGGTCTGAGTACCAGCAAGTTGGAAAGATTTCGTCATCAGCTCAATGTGATGCAAAGGATGTGAGCTGGTGTTGAGGGGGAGTGTTAAAGTATCAACCCCAGCTCAACCTATTTTGAGGAGCAATCTCTACAAAGTTCTAGAAGTATAAAAGGAAATAAAGCCTAGAAAAGGAAGTCAACATTTGAGCTAGATAACTATAGAAAAATCTGGAAAAGTGAAGGAAGTTCCACCGACCTAGTAACTAGTATTGTAATAGATTAATGTAGTTGATTCTAGAAAGTTACATAGGCTATGTCGGCTAGGAATGGAGAATAGTCTAGAAAGTAAAAGAATTATGTAGCAAAGGCAATGGAATGGAGAGCTATGTCGGCTAGAACAACTATAAATAGGCATAAAGCCATGCTTTGTAACAATCAAGAAGTGAAGTGTGTGTCAACTAGAAGAGTGAGCTATAGAGCTAAGGAGTCATTGTGAGAAGTGTGAGTGAAGTGAGAAAGAGTGTTTGTAAGAGTTAGTCTTTCCTTTGAGAGTTGTCTTGTTGTAATATTTTGTGAGTCTAATACAAGTAAATTGTTTACTTGTTTTGTCTCCAACAAGTCTCTACATTAGAGTTGTGTACTCTAAATTTGCTCAACAGGCCATGCACAGGAGGGAGTGTTTCTGACTCTGGCAGGAAGAAGTAGTGATGAACAGCTAGCGAAAACCATGGCGGTAGAATTCAAAGAAAGCGCTCAGACCGAGAAAGGAAATAGAAGGAACTAACATAGTTAGAATCTAACTAAAATCGTGTATATCACGTGAGCTAGCCTTACCGCCTCCAGCCATCTTGAACAAAAATAATAAAATAAATAAATAACTGCCTCTTGACCCAAAAAAGGGGCACAACGTAAAGCCCAACTCTCTGCTACTATAATTGTTGTAAGGCCCAATTTTGCAAGTGCTTATATAAAAATTATAGTTTTGTTTAAAATTACCCATAAGAAAAATCACAACCCGCGAGTTAGCTTCACTTTCACCCTTCTCCCTTCTTCTCCTTTTTATCTCTCTATGCGACAGTCAACAACCTCACATCCATGATCCAGCCCCCTCCCTCTACCTCTTCTCCCACCACCCAACCCTTCTCTTTCTCTCTCTTTGACATCCACGAAACTCAAGTTCCATATATGGGTATTTTTTTCCTTCTTCTAACTGGACTGACATACACAAAATTGAATTTGATCTAAGTTGGCTTTCAGGTAGGTGTGGGGTGGGATGGTCGTGGTGGAAGGGTGGCTAGCAGGCTAGGGTGGTTAGAATGGAGGAGGAGGCTGGGATGGACGAATTTTCTCCCTTTTTTTTCTAATATTTCTTTTAATTTTTTATTTACAAATTTTACAAAGAAATATTCATGTACTATTTCATAACTTACGATACGTTTTAGATTAATCATTATACCCACTTTCTCTATTTTGATTTCCCCCCATAATTCTATTTTTTTTAAATGAAATTTCAAAAAGCATTCTTTGTGGGTTTGGGACAAGGTAATATTCCAAGAGATGTATGGAGCCAATACGAGTTGCTCTGGAAGATCTCTGAAGGCATAAGAAGTAAGAGCAAAAGCATCATGGAGACATAATGCTTCTTCTTTCACTTTCACTTTCGATAATGATGCTTTCTTTACTAATTTCTAAATACATTATTAAATTAATAAATGATCGGTTAATTCATATAGAATTAAAAATTATATTTTGACCCAAAAAAATAATAATAATTAAAAACTATACTGGGTATTTGTTAATGTGTTATAAATAAATACCACTTTATGGAGTTTTTTTAAAGATAAAATAAACTCAAGTGAACGAGCCATGAATAATACCTCTTTATTATTTTTCATTCCGTTAGTTTATAAATTCAAAATATTTTTTAATTCAAAATTTGAAATATACACCAAAATTTTATCCTGTGTATAATTAAAAGTATTCCAAACCATGTTCACTAATGAGCCAGTAAAATGGCAATAATACTTCAATAATAATTCACTCAATGTTTGTATGGATTGCTATGTATTTATTATGAATATTGGAAGTTATAGCATAGAAAATTAATAATAAATTGAAGAGAACAACATGTAGCTTCGGAACATGTTTAGGGTCTCCTTAATTCCATACTAATCTCTGCTAAATGTTTGATTTTCATCATTAATTTAACAGCTTATTAAGGGCTCGTTTGGGAGTGCTTCTTTCCAAAGCGCTTATGCCAGTAGCGCTTATGTTAGTAGCACTTATGACATAAGCACTTCTACAAAAAGCAGTTTGTCGTTTGGATATCACATTTAAAAGTGCTTTTGCACTACATAAAAGCGCTTTTGATATTTTGTTGAGTGTTTGGTTGACATAGTATAAGCGCTTTATAGCATTGACAACCCTTCCCAGTATTTTAATCTCTCACAAAGCCATATATGTTTTCCATTAATGCATCTGTCTTTTTCCTTTTCATTCAATTTCAATCAAAATATATGGAAAGTATATATGTGCTGAAATTTGAAAGTAGTGAGCGAGGGAGTGACTGAGGCAACAAATAGACAAACAAACCATAAATTTAAGCAAAAGGGAAAACACCAAAAAAATCAAACAAGAAAAATAAACATGAGATATGCGCCTGTAAAGGGTCGGCTTCTCTGTCTTTTGTCTCTCTGTCTATGTGAAAAGCTCAAGTGGGTTCTGTCTTTCTGGGTTGCTTGCTCCTTTCACTTTCTTTCCTTATTTTCTGTCTCGGGTTGATGTGTTTTTGGTATATTTCAAGGCTAAAGAAGCTAAACTGAAGCTGTTTATTGTTGCGAAGATAATAAATGCAGGCATATATGATCACAACGTTTTTCAAGGCTTCATTTATATAGGGAGGTTTCTTTGGGGATTTTTTCAAAGTTCTAACTTAGTCTGGAAGTTTGGGAACTGGAAATGGTGGAAAAATGTCTGAGAAGAAGAAGGCAGAAGAAGAAGAAGGGTGTTGCTGAAGAGTGATGAGGATGAAGCTTCGTTGCCGACCAGAGTTAGCAGTGTGTGTGAGAGAGATGGAATAGAAGCTGTGTTTTGGTGTCTGTTGGGCCTTTCGCGGATAGAGAAAAAGAGAGAGGGTATTTTGGCATTTAAAAAAATTAAATATGGGTATTTTCGGCATTTTAAAAGTTTCATTAAAGGGAGCCAAGTGCTTCCCGTGTTTTTGTCCTACAGCGCTTTTGAGAAGAAGCACCTCTCAAGTGCTTCTTCCAAAACCACTCCAAGTGCTTTTGGATCTCACCCAAAGCGCTTTTGCAATTTTTGCCAAACACCATTTTTAAAAGATAGAAGCGCTTTCACCCATTTAGAAGCGCTTTTCGCTGCTCCAAAAGCACTCCCAAACGAGCCCTAAGATGATTAGATTCCTCGGTTCGGCTTTTTCAATCTTTACCTAATTCTTAGTCTCTGCAGTGCTTGATTGGAATTAGTAGCAGCTAATTACAATTTAGCAACCAACCAGGGATAATTATAATAAAGAATTAATAAAGGTAATTGTGTTACGACACGAAATTAATGGTGTCTTCTTTTGGAGCTCGGCCTATGTGAAAAATACAAAAGAAGGGTTTGGTTTGATAATTTAACACAGCTGGGTAAAGCAAATGTTACTTTACAACTGTGTAAGGCAAATCTAGAACCTTGGTCAGATTTGGGAGGGGAGGGAATTGGGGGTCCATGGGAAGACTTAGTGGTGCTGATCAAAGTTCCATTTATGGCACGACGCTTTGGCTGCAAGTCTTCTAAAAGTCTCTTTCTGTCTTTGCTTTCCAAAGCTGTCATGGCTCATGGGTTTTGAACTTTCACGCGTGCACCATTACAAGGAGCCATGGCATTCATCTACATGCTGTATTGATGGTAAATGATGTCAATAATTTCACCAAGTCACTAAGACATGCATTATGTCTTTTAAGAGTTGAATATCTCTTTGATAGCTGAATACACCATATCCACGTAATGAGATATCTGTCTTTCAGGTTTTGAATTTCTCTTTTGATTGCTGAATATGGGATATTCACATAATGAAAGAGATAGATTCATATCCTATGATATCTCTCGGGGTCTATAGAATGAAAAAGAATTTTCTTTAATGGGCTTTTGAGTTATGGGCTTGCCTACATTTTTGATTGTGTGTATATTAGTCCGTTGATTGTGAGGACCAAACCCAGGTGGTTAGGCCTTCCTTTCGTTTGTGGGGCCTCTGATCCCCATAAGAAGTGTTCACCTCAGAAGATGATGATCCGTATTTATTTATAGCCCACCAAGAGAAACTGACCCATCGATGTTTCTAGACCAGTAAAGCCAAGAAAGACCAAGAATATAGAAAAAAGATTAAAAGAAGAACTGTTTAATGAATAAATAGACCCTACCAATTAAGAAAATAATTACACACACTAATCCAAACTACAAAAAATTACACACCAATTCCACCAAGAATTAATCAATACAAATGTCATAATGGGGCGGATTAGGGATGCCGGCATCAAACAACTTACCCACATCATTTTTGTAATGATATGATTTTTTTTTTTCCCTTCCAAGTGTGATCTCATGGATGATAAGCAACATAATGCCCTCATAAAAATTTGATAAAACAAGCTTAATTCCGAACGGAGGACATCCCTTTGCAAAATTTTAAGCCCATCAATCCTCATATTTCTTGGCCTCCCAAGTCCAACCTTAGGGTAACTATTGTTTGCCATTAGCCACTCTCTTTGATTTCTTGCCAGCTTGAATCTTCTTGTAAAGATTCTTAGTTTTAATGGACAATAAAATGTTCAAACTAAACCCAATAACACAGGCAATGCCCATGATTATAAACACAAGCCTGTAACAATGGGCACCAACACAGGTATTGCCGCTTTCGGACTTGGTTGTGGCCTGAATATGGTATAATATCCATCAAGCAGGCCGGAGAAGAGGAAGGAGCCGAGTGGAAGATTGAGGATCAGAATGTTATAGATAAGTCCATAGTATTTGAGACCAAATAGCTCGGATGCAGTTGGACCGTGATGGCAAGCCGAATTCCATAGCATATTCTGACGACGATCGAACCGGGCATGGCAATGGCCAAGAGCATGTAGCCAACGGTCATTAGAATCTGAGAAGCACTTCCCATGAGGGTGTTGTTGAAGTAGGAATTGAAAGAAGAGGGCTTGCATTTTTGTAGGTGAGCTTAGTGGTGACTGGTGGTGAGGACCTTAGGAGGAGGGGGAGGTTAATTTTCCGTTGTGAGGACGAAGAAGAAAAGTCAAAAAAAAATATTAAAAAAACTTACTTTCCAAAAAACATATTATTATAAAATTTAGTCATAATCCAATCACACTTACACCAAACTAGAACAAGTGTTATCCAACTTATGCAAAGCCAAACCAATCCAAGACAGTTAGTCTAGTCCATGACAATCAGCCGTACCAAACGACCCATAGGGGACCACTTCATTAAAGTAGGGTATGCCCCTCTAAATCTCTGATGCAAAGCAAGCGCAAAACATATAAAAAATAACATCAAGTATATATATGTTTTTAGTTTATTTTGTTGTTTTTCATTTTTCTGATCAAGTTTTATTTTTTGGTTATACCCTTAGTTGGTTTCTCTGTTTTTGGGCTATTGGAAACAGCCCGATTTCTGAATCTCTTTATTTATTTATTTATTTTATTTGAGGTAAGTGAAATTTTGGACATAGGCACTCTTTTTCCTTGTTCAATTTTGTACCCACTGGTTTTCTGAAAAGGTTTTAATGAGGCCATGCAATTTGTAATTTTTGAATACATTTATATTATTAATTATATAGTTTTTAAGTGCTAATTCTAAATTTCTATTTTATGCACATGACCATGGTTTTTAATTAGATAGCTTATAAATCCTAAACTCAAAACTCTCAATTCCTAAATGATGTCGTTTTAGACAGAAGCGCAAGATCAAATATAAATAAAAAATGAGATCTTATTCCACATAATCATTATTCAATTTACAAGCTTTTAATTTAATATAATGTTCCATGGGCCAACAATCTTTGGGTCAAGCCGACCTAATAAAATGGGATTTTAAGGTTGGTCCAAGTCTTATGAGTTAGAAGTGGGTCGACCCATGGGAAAACGGATAATAAAAAACCACCCTAAACAATAGATATTTATAAATAAACCCAATCATAGACATGTATTTATAAAAAAACTCAAATACTATTTAAACATAGAAACACACCCAAAATCAACCCCACAATCAACAATTGTATATTTTTTGGGTGTGTTTATAAATGGGTTTTGAGTGTGTGTAATGATGGGTTTTGGGTGTGTTTATAAAGTGTTTTGGGTGTTGGAATTTTTTATAATTCCAGCCCCCATTTTGGGTGTTTTAGTGAAACTCCCAACAAATAAATCAAAACCAACGTCATTTCCTTTTGCGCATAAACCTTTCCGTCGTCAAACACACTACAGTGATTGTGGCAGTACGAGCAAAATCCCCAAACCCCAAAGCTTAGTAGTGGTAGCTACAAAGCTCGAAGCTTCTCCAATGGCATCCTATAAGGTTGTCTCTAGGTTATCGTCCCGATTACAACCCTTCAAATGCAATCTCAACAAGAGGACTTCAACATTCTTTCATTTGCATATGATACACCTGATCATAAAAACGGAGAGATCGCATTTTGGTCATAAAATCCCTTGGATTGGCTTATCAACCTTATTTAAAATGGGCTTATCAATATTGAAAAAAGTCAATTACCCTTTATCAGGAAGGACGAGGTCCTGTAGGGAATAGGTACTATTCATCGGGCAAGTGAAAAGCCCTGTACAGGCCAAGTGCTGTTGATTAGGCTGAGCAAAGCCCTTCAAACGGGCTTTCTATACGAGATAAGCTATGTATGCCCCTAGTATAAGTGTTGGTCCTTTTTTCCGTCAGGCGCTTCTCTCGCCAGACACGGGGGTCGGCTTGCTCGAAGGAGGGGGGAGATCGCTGGACCTACACCAATGCCCCCGCTCTTTGCTTTCTTCTGACTCTGATCCGTCTTTCTGCTTCGTAGGTGTGCCACCATTGGGTATGAGACCAGCCCAATGGTGTGAGGGAGTGCAGTGAGTTGATTTTATGATGCTTGCACTCTCTCTGAACTTTTGCTCAAACCATTATGCTCCAAGGGGGTTACTGGCTTAGATTGGTTCTTTTCTATGCCTCAATCAAGAGGACTTCAACATTCTTTCATTCGTGTGTGTCAACTTGACAAGTACGAGCAATACCTAATCAAGCAGGAGGCGAAAATCAAGATCACAGTCAGTAGTACCCTTTTTGGGTTCAGCAACCTAGTTTGAATTCAAGCAGCCTTCACGCTACGTCAATAGTCAATTCGAGCCCAATCAACCTGATATCCTTTGGACTAGCGCAGCCCTGTTCGGGTCGAGGCCCTTCTTTTGGGTCCAAATAATAAAGTTGAGAAATATAAAAGTGAGGAATTGACTTATTTTTATTTAAACATTTATTACATGCATATACAAAAGCAATTTAATGAAACAGTTAAAACAAGTTCTACAAATAATTTTTTTTTATTATAAAAAAACTCCGGATTGACTTGACCTTTGCAAAAATAATCTAAATAAAATACAATAATCTAAAAAAATTAGGTCAAAGACATAACAAAAACTTCGACTGAAGCGCTCTCGTAAGGGAAGGAAGGGTCATCTTTTCCAACAAAAGAAAAAACCAAACCCTAGAAGTCAAACAATCAAGGCTCAAGCAGGGGGCGAGAGAGAGCAGCAACAAACCAACCACTGCTCAATTTGAAAATAGAATTAATATCAGGAAGATTATGATTGAGATGAATAAAGCAGTGGTGCCGGGGCAAATGTGTTTGACAAGGTCGAGGGATGTTCTGAATCCGAACAAAGCAGCAGCAGGATGCCGCCTCCGAAATCTTGTCCATGTCGTCGGCAAAGGCAAATTAGGCGGCAATATTTTCAGTTCTTCACCACCACAATTAGTAGCAGCTGTAACAATACAAATTGGAATCCCAATCCCAATCTCGAGAAGAAGAAGATTAATGGCTACTTCCAACTCCAACTCCAACGATTACATCTGGCCATTTATTCCTTCCTCCTCCTCCTACGGTGACCCATGCCAGGATCTCTTTTTCAACGCCGTGAGGATTACACAACCCTGCCTGAAATATCTGAAGCAACTTCTTCCCTTGGCGTGGTCCCACAATCCCCTTACCACCCTCAAGCTCATCTTCAGCGCCAACCCTGACGGTTTCGCAGGCATAAAGTTCGACATGGCTGTGCTTTGGCTACACCACAACCACCCAAAGACTCTGTTACGCAACATTCACTCTCTTGTCAATATCAACTCTGTCTCCTTTGGTCAGGGTGCGTATACGCTTGTCCAAATTATGTCCAACCTTCTAGTTCAGAAACGAGGCGGCCAAGACAACGAGGCTGCTGCGCATCTGCATCATCTTCATCCTGAGAGGTACGACCTTGATCCGGATTATAGGTTGTTACACGACCGTGTTATTAATATTTTCGTGGAGTTGTTGAAGTCTGATATTGACAAAATGAAGCAGCACAAGCTGAAACTAAAGCCATTTGATTACTTAACTGACGGTGATGACCGCGACGACCACGACCAACTTGATGTTGATCGTTTAGTATCTACGGCTGCAAGGTGTTGCACTGACAAACGCCTTGAAGAGGGCCACCGCGTGCGCACAATTTTTTTATGTGAAAGCATTGGGATGAGGCTTTTTCCTCCGGAATTAGATCAATCACAAGAGTGGGAACAGCTAAGGAAGGAGGTTTTGGTGCCCTTGACTGAGTACTAAGATCTTCAATGGCGACAGCTCTTTGCCGCTGATTCCTTCCATGGTGAAGCCCAAGAGTGCCGTGTGGTTAAGAAGTATTTGGAGGAGTTGAAGGCAGCAACAGCAGCAGGAGGAGGCAATCTAAAAGGTGGAATAATACAGCCGGATGCTTTGCTTCCAAATGAGATCATAAAATTTGTAGAAAAAGAGGATGTGCGGGAAGCGGCTGAGCTTCAGTGGAAGGCAATGGTGGAGTACATAAAGCAGGGGGAGGGTTGTTGGTATACAAACACTTGATACCAAACTTCTTTGACTGGGTGATTAGTTTACAAACTATATCACACTCACACTCATTCAAAGACAAGAATAAAGAAAGCGTATTTGGAGAATGACTGTTATTCTCTTATAATTCCTTATCATTCTCTATCTAAAACAACACACTAACAACTCTCTTTATAGAGTTTACAAACAGACATTGTGGTCCAGCAAGAACCACACACTACTATTAAATTAAAACCACTATAGAAGGCAACCAAAATAAAATACGAAAGGGCTGCTCACTATCATTGTGCCATAAGCACTTTGGTTTATTTACTCTGACACTATCACAGTGCATGAGGCACTTGATTTGTTTATTCCAACAAGGGTTTGGGCAAATTCAAAAACTGCTTGGTGGTGGGCTATTATGTGCTCGACTATGAAGATGAATATCCAGAGGAGAGCTATGCAGAGGCGGGGTTGGAAATTCTGGTATCTGAAGTGAGTGAAGAGCCATGGAAAGGAAAGATGATAAAATACAGTGGTGGAAGATATTAGCTAGACTTTATACAAGGACATGATCTTACGTCCAAGTTCGAATTTATGAGAACTGTCAGGACCTCCTTCATGGACTTTAAGGAACCTAAGATTTTGGAGGTGTTTGATTTGATTCTGGAAGTGGCTGTGAATGAGAACTTGAAGGCAGAGCATATGATCAAGAAGGTGATTGTCTTCACCGAGGACCTAGAACCTCCTGACAGCCGCATCTGGGACGTTCAGTACGACGCACTACGGAACACGTTTGAGGCAATCCGGAGCAAGTTTAGGGATAAAGGGTACGGGGATGACTCGGTGCCTCACATTTTGTATTTCAATGAGGGCGAGCAACCCTGGATTCGTACAGAACATCCAGACTTCACACTCTTGAGTGGCTTCTCCCACAATATGTTCAAGTCCTTCTTGAAAAATAGCGGGGAAATTGGCCCGCACCATCTCATGGAAGCAGCCATCGCTCACGAAGAGTATCAAACTCTTGAGGTAGTCGACTAACTCAGACTCAACTTGAATTGGTGGATTCCAGAGTCGTGTGTTCTAGGCTAAAGTTGTCAATAAATCTGACATTTGATGCCAATTGAAGTTGTTAAGTGGTGTGTTCTAGGCTAAAGCTTTAGCTAATACCTAAGCTTTTTTTTGTTTGTCCCTCAAATGGAGTTGTTAAGTGGATCTAATGAATTTTGTTCTTTGAAGGTTCCAGTTTTTTTTTGGTTCATTTGACATTTGATGCCAGGTCTAGTTTATCAATCTCTTAAACTATTGGGAAAAAACTTCTCTTAAACTTGCTTAAAAAGTATCATTTTATTTTAAGTAATTTATGTAGGTAACATTTATGTTACAAAATGGAGTGTAAGTGTATAAAAGGGGAGTGGGAAAATCAGTACCTTTTTGAAAAAATGGATGATGGGGAAGAAGAAAATTTAACCAAAAAAGAATGGGAGATTTCATTTTAGAACACTATATATTTTATTAATTTGGAAGATAGGAATACTGTTCGTACCACTTTGCAAAACCCAAGGGAAGGTATCGTATAGTAGTGTAGCTTGGAAGTCCGAGTGTTGTATCCACAGATAGCGGTGTAAAGAAAATAACAGAAATGAAAAAGAACAAGCATGATTGAGAGGTAGATTTATGCAAGATTTGATTTAAAGAAAATTTAATTGATTAAAACACTAAGGCATTGGGGTTCCACTTTTAACATAAGCATGCAACTCTTATTAATTTAATCCACAAAATATTTTCCATTGTAGTTGTTCAAAATAAGTAAAGTTCTTTTTAATTTCCTTTATAAGTATTCTAAGTATAACTTGTACCATTGGCAACAAACTATCAAAAAATAATATTCATCAAAATTCTATTAATCTAAGTTATTCTCTTCTTTTTAAAAGTATGAAAGTTTTTACTACACAACGGGAAAAACATGATTGAACCTATGAAATAGAATATCAAACATTCATCAATTAATTAAAAAGAAAACTACAAATTTCATTTGAACAAAAACTACAAATTCACATTAAAGCTTAAGTTTGGATCAAACTAATAAAAATTACACACTCATATTAAAAGCTTTCTCCCTAGCCTTAGCTAGGGAGTTAGTTCCCCATAAAATAAAACTAAAACAAATTAAAACTAGAAGAATTGGAGGAAGGAGAGAGAGCTCAAGAGAAGATTGTGAGCTTGGTGTGTGTTTTGAAGGTTGAAGACTTCTCTCACTACTACATTTTACAGTTTGCGCTACGAAGAAGAATTGGTCTCGCAAAGCTCAAAGAAGTCGCACAAATAACAGCGCGACAGATATGTCGTTGCGCAAAATCCGTCGCGCAATGATTGTAAAGAAAGACTTTGTGCGACATAAAATCTTAAAGCATGTCCTAAGCAAGCTACTTATTTATGTGTACGAATTGTATGCTTATCAAATCCCCAGATGCCACTAGACATGTTGACCATAGAAATTCTTGGATGGTTTTCTTCTGGCCTTTATAGATTCGTCCAGGTAGAATGCCCTTCTCTGTTTCTGTCCTTTACACATATGTATCCCCCTATTTTGTAAACACACTGCTCTACATAGATTGATCAGTAAGACGAAAGATTACGGAAAGTTTAATGTTGCTTTATTTCTTTCATGTTGTGGCCCTAAATTGGTGGTGGAAGTTGAATGATTGGGTCTATTTATGCAGCAGGTCCTTATTTAAGCTGATTTTCACAAAAGAATATTCTCCTTGCTGTGATGCTTCAGTTTCATAATAACGGTTTTAACTGTGTTAGAACGGGGTTTTCTGCAGGAGCTTATCAAAGATCAGGTTGCTAACATGTATCTGTGGCCGAAAACTCTTGAAGTACCAATAATGGACCCAGCGAAGTACATCTCAGCATTTGTATGAAATTTATTGTGGCAAATACTTTTTATTTAGTTTGGCTGAAAAAACTACTTGGACGTTGCAGAGCCTTTAACAGGCCTGTAGGAATTCTCCATGTGAAGGTTCTGAGGGCAATGAAGTTAAAAAAGAAGGATCTTCTTGGTGCTTCGGACCCTTATGTGAAACTAAAGCTCCCGGAGAACAATCTTCCATCACACAAGACCAGTGTCAAGCACAAGAACCTGAATCCTGAATGGAATGAGGAATTTAACATCGTTGTTAAAGATCCGCAATCTCAGGCTTTAGAACTTCTTGTTTATGACTGGGAGAAGGTATATTAATTCAGTTTATCAATCAGAAGTCATATGTATTGTTTTAATTATGCATGTCTGAAGCATTTTATCCCTTATTTTAGGTGGGCAAACATGAAAAAATGGGTATGAATGTAGTACCTCTGAAAGATCTACCCAAGGATGAGCCAAAAGTTTTGACTTAAAATGATGCTCAAGATGAGAAGCAACGTGGGCAGCTTGAAGTGGAATTGACTTATAAACCTTTTAAAGTGGAGGACATGCAAAAAGGATTTGAAGAAACACTGACAGTACAGAAGGCTCCTGAGGGAACTCCACCTGGGGGTGGTTTGCTTGTTGTCGTAGTTCATAAAGCTCAAGATCTTGAAGGAAAGCACCACTGTAATCCATCTGTTCGACTTATTTTCAGAGGGGAGGAAAAAAGGACCAAGGTATGAGGATTTTGAGAACATTTGTTAAATTTTTTAGGTATCTTGGTTTTGATTCTTGGAGCCTTATATATATACCTTCTCTTTTGTAATGTTAAATGGTTGGTCATGGGAATGATCTGTGCAACATTCAGCTTTTACTATTACAATGTATGCCTTATGCCTAATATTATATGGTTTTCTTCTTTGGGTGTCAAAAGAAGAGAAGGGACAAAGGAGTCTATGATTCATAAAGGAGTTTTCATACATCTTTATTCTTATCCTACATACACACATACAAACACTGACACACACGAGGATTTATGCATCTTTGTTCTTCACTTGAATGGTGACATTAGACAATTTGATCTCCAAATTGTACTCTGAATTGGCAACGAACGGAGTTGTAGGAAATGATAGAAGTTCTAAATTCAAAGATTTCTTGTTATTATGTTGATGGATTTCCCTTTAACTGTGCAGCCACTAAAGAAAAGCAGAGATCCACGATGGGCAGAGGATTTTCAATTTATGTGTGAGGAACCTCCCATCAATGACAAATTATCAGCACCTCATCACGAATTAACTATTAGTGGTAAATTATGAGAAGCAGTGATTATTGTTAATTTTTTTATACAAGAGATAATTTAATTAATGTATCAAACGGGAAGGTAAATTGAATTCTGGCACAAAAGACTCGTAACACACTCCTTTAATTAACTAGCTTAATTTATATCGAGCAATGGGCGAATGAGGTTCTCTTTAGGGTAAGCAACAATCTACCGGCCACATTTTTCTTTCATTGTCTTGTTATTTTGATTAATGGTGAAGAGGATATTCGAATTTTGGATCTCTTCCAACATTAAGAAGAGACGTATCACTAGACTAGAAGAGATTTTGTTTTTTTATTCTCTTGCTATTAGATTGGGATTATGCCATGTCTTTCACATGTGTCACATTTGCAAGTGAAATTAATTATGCTATGTGCTTTAACTGAAATATTGTTGGGTTGATGTCATCTCTCGTATCCGTTTCAAGAATAAAGTCATGCTAAATTCAGAAAATCTCCAGCTCAAAGATTACCATAAACTGAATGGGGCATTAAATTCTATGTTCCCTTAGCTAGGGAGAGGGACCATATCAAAATCACTTTCAACCAAATTCTATATGTGTTATTGTAGCTAGTCATATACCCAAAATCACCATTTGTCACTCCCATATTCAGTAATTCCAGCTGATATCCACACTTGGGGAATCAAAATGTTATGTTCTTTTAGCTAGAGATATTGAACACTTTTTTCCACTTGCCAAATCATTCCATATAGCGTGCTTCCTCTACCTCTTGTGAATAACAATCTTTTTAAAGATCAATTATTTGTGATTATCTTTTGTATGTGTCATGCATGTGTTTGAATGAACATTGTTTATGAAGGGACGTCAAAGAAAACGCGTTCACAACCACATATATATGTCCAAGCAAACATGAAATTAAAAACGTGCAAGGCACTTGGAATTGTGTTGCTTTCATGATTCAATAGTTAGGTTGTTTGGGCTACATTGTGGAACCGCATTGTTTGTTATGTCCTTCCTAAATGCGAGATTTACACGCGATTTATAAGTAGGAGACTATTAGGAGTAGATATGGCTTTTGATGTAAGTAAACGACTCAAAGCAAAAGAAATAGTTGTGGGAGCCAAACTAAAACTAAAGCATCTCTCTAGAAAGTATTTTCAAAGCAAATTGGCATCTCTCCCCATTATAAAGTGATAATATTGTTAACTTCAATGAGTGGGAGGAGATAAACCAAGCTTACAAAGGGAATTTGCACAGATAAGTTTGCATAATTGTGACACAATTATGTTTTTGTGCGAGCGAATATTGATATATGTGAAAACGCGACACGTGAAACTTGAAAGACATTGTCTGATCTGATGATTAATTAGTTTGACCATTTTTCAGTATTGTCAATTCTTCCAATGGAGAAGCAAACAAGAAAAGGATAAAATTGATGATGCCCAAAATTTGAGGTTAAGTAGGCCTAACCCCGAGCATATTCTCTGCCTATTTTTGCAAAGAGTATATTCCTTGTCCATAAACATTTTGTTAATTATATGGAAGCCCCCAGTTCATGACTTCCCAGGCAAGTAGGTTCCAAAAATAATAAAATAAATAAATAAATAAAGCGACACACAAGAAAATATTTACAATATCCATGGTGGTGATTTGATTTAACCTTGTTTTGGACGAGCCTGGTCATAGTTTTCAATTGCATGGAATCAAAAATCTATGTTTTAATAGTATTAATTGGGAGAGAAGAATAAAGTTTGCATTCAAATCTTATCATATCCCATACTTGATTTATATGACCACAATTGGAGTTTTTGTAGGCACTTCCCATGCCCAATTCTAAAGACCCCGGAAAGTGCCTTTAAATATCTCAATTGTAAGCGTTATTTAAGCATGTAAAATTTCAAAAAATTAAAGAAAAATATTAAGTATTACTTTCAAATATTCGTATACCATGAAAAATGGAAATGTGTGACTTGATAAAATCCAAGTTGGACCACAGGTAGCGATCAAAGAAGAACCGCATGAGAACGAAGACCCTTCATCTTCAATTCTCTTTCACTTAACAAAGTATACAAAGATTTTGATTTTATACGAGCAAAATCAGAAACGAGAGAATCAATACAAGACATCAAATGCACGAATAAATACACCTAATTATTTAAGTTACAAGTCATTATTTTTATAACAATTCATGTTTACATTCGAAGTGAGTTATAAAAAAAAAAGATTAAAGCATATAAGTAACTGACATGTAATATTTTATATTAAATATTTTAAAATGAATGGTTCTATTAAAGAAATTAACTTTGATACATAAATAAAAAAAATTAAAGAAATTAACTTTTAAATATGATGAATAGTTTTTTTATCCGTTGGATATATAAAATCAGATTAATTTGTCCCTGACCTTATAATACTAATTTTCTCTTGATAAAATCTATTGTATATTATTATGGTCTTTCATTTTATTATTTAAAAATACAAACTCTCTTTTTTGCCCTGCAGACTGAATATTCCTTGCAAAATCCACTCCTCCATTTCCTCCCTCATTTACTCACTCCTTCACTGTAACACCCACATATCTTATACCCGCACCCACTCGCACGAGATCCGCTCGGACGATCTGACCCGTTCATACCGTGTGCCCCACAGTTGGACCCACATTATGCTACACTCGAGTGAGAGCAGAATAGCTTGGCTCTCGCATTCACATTTCTATATATAGAGGCGCACATACATACAGAACGCCCCTACATATATACAAGAGAAAAGCTTCGTCTGGACAGGGACAAGAGAACCAATTGTCCTTCACTCTATCTATAATCTATATATCTTTTCCTTTTCTCTGAAATTTTGGATTTCATTTCCTTTTCTCTGAAATTTTGGGAAAAAAGTTTGGGAATTTGAAGCGCGGGATTGATTTCTGAATTGGGGATTTCTCTGTCTGTTGTTTGATTGCTGAGAGTGTGTGAGAATGAGGTTGAAGGGTGAGATTCACAATCCTTGCTGCGACGAAGAAGAAGAGAAGGTGGCTGAGGAAAACGGCAGAGAATTGAATTCGATTGTCGGCGTTGGGATCTCTCCGCCTGCGAAACTCGTCGTTGGCTATGCCTTGACCTCCAAGAAGAAGAAAAGCTTCTTGCAGCCCAAACTTCTTGGCTTGGCTCGGTATGTTATATAGCACCATCAATCTTTTTATTACCATTCGACTCTGTCATTGCATATTTTTGTACACACACATACACATATTTGTATCTTTGTGAATTTTGAAGCTTTGTGAGTTTTTTGTTATTGTAGTTTCCTTTTTCGGGTATCCAAAAGGTTTAGTCTTGTTTTCTAGTTTCAGTTTGTATCTTTTGCTTTATGAACAAACAAAAGAAGAAAAAAGAAAACAAGATAAAGAAAGTGGATTTTTGCTGCAGTGGTGTGTGATTGGAGGGTGGAGGGTGGAGGGTGGGGGTGGGGGATATGGATGTTTTTGTCTATATCGTTTAGCTTTGGCAATATTGACCATGGGCAAGTGTTTTTGCTTGGCCTTAGCATACCAGCTTCTCCAGTGGGTATCTAGAATCTTTGTATTTGGTGTCTTTCACTCAGACAATTTTAAATGGGGAATATTCCACCAAATATACTCTTTGGGGTTAGTCCACTCAATCAGGAACCCAAAGTCAATTCTTGGTGCTTGTTTCTGTTTTCCAAAACTTTTAAAAACACTAAAAGGTTTTTGACACTTTTGTCTTACTTAGAATATTTATTTACTTTCTTGTCCCTCATCTTTTATGTAATTGCATAGATGATTTTTGGTGCAAGTGAGGCTTAACTATTACCCCCTCCCCTTTATGGGTGCGTTTACATTTCTAGTTAGAATGAATTTTTTGTTGCCTAAC
Source organism: Prunus avium (assembly GCF_965620075.1). Lineage (NCBI taxonomy): Eukaryota > Viridiplantae > Streptophyta > Magnoliopsida > Rosales > Rosaceae > Prunus > Prunus avium. The sequence goes on from NC_142291.1 coordinate 32,667,029, forward strand.
TGTTTGTGTAGCAGATTAGCTGCACATGTTATAGAGATTTGTATCTGCAATTGTTGACTATGCTTCATAGACAGACTCTTGACGAGTCAGCAACCATAAGCTTGACTTTATAGCTGCGCATGTTATAGAGATTTGTTTCTGCAATTGTTGAGTATAGCATTGCAAAATTGCACATAAGTCCTTTAATTACTTGATTAATTTCTTTTAACAAGCTCAAGTTTTGTGTTTATAATTAAATGGAATTATTCGCTGTCTCCTGTCCTTGTACTTCCCTTTAATGGTTCTTAGCTTTGTTGATTTTTGTCAATATTTTATTTTATTTTTTGTCTGTAAGTTAAGAAACCAAATAAATTTATTGAAAACTTATTATGAAAATGAATATTGATGGATACGGACAACCTCCATAGCTCAAGTTTTGAAAATGCTTCAAACTATTTTAGCACACAATTTAGTAACAACTTTCACGGGTGCAGGAATATGGGAATATTCTTCATTGCAATTGATCTAAACAGGGCACTTTCAGATCAAGGCCCCTTTGATGTTGTTTTGCATAAGGTTAGTGGTCATAGATTCTTTTAGACTCAGTCATTCTCACTTGTGATAATTTCACTGTCTTAAAAGATTTTGTTTAAAAGGCTGCCTCTGGTTGTATGATTTGGAATCTTTAATCATGCCATTCGATAAGTCCCTCCCCTCCTGTTTCACTAAATAATTTGCTCATCGTTTATAGACAAATATATACCACATTACGAATATGTCTGATAAACCTTTGTTCTTTCCAGTTGGCAGGAAAAGAGTGGTCCGAGATTATTGAGGTTTGTCCATGCAAACCCCAATGCTTCTTGTCTTCCTTCTCCTTGTCTTGTATTGAATATGAACTTGTGGTGCTGCATTTTCTTGCTGTACAACTTGTCAAATGATATAAAAGGTTGCTTTGTGTTAATGCTGGAAACTGAAGTTTGAAATGGTGGTAATCAGTTAAAACCCAAATATCCTAGCCCTTAAAGTCATTTTTGTCTGACATAATTTGCAGTGTTTTTGCTCTCCTCATCGTGAGTCTTGATCATATTTAGATATTGGTGAGCTTGGTTGTAGAAAAAAAAACATTTGTTCCTTTTTCTACTTTGCATTTTCTTTCACATAGCTTTTCAGGGTACTATTGTTCGATATTTGGCTTAGATGGTATATTTTGTTTGCTGAGGTCACGCAGAATCAATAGTCTGTGTCATATGTGTTTGTGTGGCCTTTATTCATAAGACCACTCTCCTCCTTGCTATTGTAGGAGACATTAAATAGTGTTTTAAATTTATAATATAGCTATTTCTAATCCAATAAGTTGACATTAAAGAATGTTTCAACATCGCAAACCTGTATTCTTTCCCGATATTTATGCTATAGTAAAGTTTGATTTTAGATTTGGGAAATATACTGACAATAGTTTATAACTTAGTGGCAATGAACTGTATTAGAATCTTATAAATAGTATATTGAAATTAAGTTTTAAAAAAAAGAAATAGAAGAAAAAGAAGTGGGCTGACCTTTATTTTGTACTTAAAAAGAAAATAGAAACAAATCTCTTGCTAAAGAATATGTTCATGTTGAGACACTTGGAAATTATGGAATCTAATAAATTCTTGTTTCCATGTTGGAATGGTAGTGGCAGTACCGTACATAAAAGGAATATTGAACGACCTAATGAAAGTAGGCTAGGTATTTAATTTCAATAACGTGTTTATCTATTTGCACCCAAAAAATTGATAAGCAGACGTATCGTCTCTCCACTCTTTATTCAAATTCAAAAACTTTAGTTTTGCTCAGAGCACCCTCATAATCCCCGAAATCTTCTTGGACATAGTTCTTTCCAATCTCCAGTTGTCATTACCACAAATCTGATGCCACTGGTGCTGGCACCATGACAGCCAAATAGGGTCATTGCTTGCTGGCCCCAACAGAGGCGAATGAGCATGGCCAACATTGGACACTGGCCTTGAAGGTTTTTTTAGGTCAGATTTAGTGCACTGGCTGGGTCTGGAACATTGGTCGGAGCTGTGTCAGCCAATAAGGCCTACACCAGTGCCATGGTCTTATATACTTCTATTTGTTCTTTGTTGAGGTTAAAATAGTAATAAAATTTTCATCAAAAATAGGTGGGATTAGCATTTTCATAGATGCAGCTAGAAGGGCAATAGTGTCTTTATAAAAATCACAATGCTGGCTTTTCATATAGTATATACAGAATTTCTCTTATAAGCACAAGAGTATAAGAGAATGTTATATGAGAATGTGCATAGGAATGATCATATTCTTGTGCTTATTAGAAAACCACTTTACTGATTGTGTACATGGACACATTTAGATCCGAACTGGCAATTGAGTTTGTTGTTTTGCTTGTTGGATGAAGTAACCTGGCATTCAATGTGACTTGTTACTGTCATGTCTTAAATATCACAAGTGTTCCTATGAAATCTTGTCCTCTCTTGACATATTTAATGAAAAATGGTAAATTGGAGTTTTCCTGCTCCAGTAATAACCACTGACCCAGCAGTATCTAACTTTCGATTTTGATTTCTATATCATTGGGTGATGCTAAGTTCTCTGATTCAAATATCTCTCTTTACTCTGTTAGTTACTTTGTAATTGTTCAAATCAGTTTGTGGGCTGAAACTCAAAAGCGTAGAATATCCAAAGTATTTCAGTTTCTGCTATATTGAATGACTAGAACTAAAGCCAAAGTTGAGGATTGCCTCTCTGGTTCAAACAAATAAAAACATGTATGTACCTTTTCAGTGCCAGCCACCACATGCTAAATTTATACAAGTGCCATTTTGCACACCACATAAACTTTTAGAAGTGCCACTTTGCATTTTGCTCAACCCATAAGCAAGTATGAATTGAAAATAACTTTCTACGTTATCCATACATCCAAAACCCAAGCATGCAGGGAAAAGATTTTTTTTTGGTTACATACATGATTTGTAAGGAGTATGAATCAACTTCCATTATCGTTACAATTTCATATGATAAATAGTGTTGGATAGGATTATGTCAAGCACTTCATTTCAAAGAATTTATATGTTTTTTAATGCCATACTACTTTCTGCATAAAGTTTCTAAGCATATCTGCAGCCCCATGGGACTAGATCACGGGGGAATTTAAAGACTAGATCGGGAGGAGTCTAATGATGCATGTAGATTATGAGGAGTTTGAATTATTTGGCAATTATTCTCCATTTTGATATACTTTTGTGCAATAGGCGCACTTATGCTGAATCTATTAAGTACTTAAAAAGAAAGCACAAGTGCCCTGAGTTTGAGACTACGAGCTCTTTTTTGGTCTATCCTTGATTTATGAAAATTCAATCTCATCTTCCCCATTAACCACCTGAGCAATGTCCTGGGAGCTTTTGCTCTGTCCTTGGTGTTTTCTCAACAGGGTTTCATTATTTGGTAACTGAAGTGCAGTTAATTTTACTATGGCCTTACTTTTTTCCCCTTTTCCTTTTGAAGGATTACAGACAAAGACATCCAGAAGTAACTGTCCTTGATCCACCAAATGCAGTACAACATCTACACAACCGCCAGTCCATGCTTCAGGGCGTGGCAGATCTGAATTTGTCTGACTGCCATGGTAATTATTTCCCTTTAATCTTTTATGCAAACTGTAAATTATATATTGGAGTCCCTGACCAATTTTTGTTCTGGCTCTTATAGGCAAGGTTGGTGTTCCAAAGCAGTTGATTGTTACAAAAGATCCATTATCTATTCCTAATGAAGTTGATAAAGCTGGGCTAAAATTGCCGCTGGGTACTGTTACTTTATCTTTCTCTGGCATGTGCGTGGCGTGTGTTTTCAGGAGCATTACTTTTGCTTTAAGTGTTAGGACACTGTTTCCGCCTCTGAATGAAATGGGTTACATATAATACTAGCTTCTACATACCCAAGTGATTGTCGCACAAGGATTAACTGATATGGCCTATTGATCCTCTGGATCTCCATGGATAATGTTTGCTTTGTAGAATGGTATGTATAGCCATGTTGATTCGCAGGAGGCAGGCTTCTTTCAGCAATTTGGTAGGGGAGATATGTTGTTGACTAATGCAGTCCGATGAATCCTGACTTGGATGTTGATTTCTGTTTATTTTGAAATTCAGTTGCTAAACCGCTACTTGTGGATGGTAGCGCCAAGTCACATGAACTATTTCTTGCTTACGACCAATGCTCACTCTCAGAACTTGAACCTCCGTTGGTTCTGCAGGAGTTTGTAAATCATGGTATAGTGTGGTAACTGATGCATGAGTACTATCATTTCCTTTTCAATCACTTCGTAGTTCTAATAAAACCCTTTTCAACCCTTTCCTGTTTGCCTCATTGTAGGTGGTGTTCTCTTTAAAGTTTATATTGTTGGGGAAGCCATAAAGGTTGTCAGGCGTTTTTCTCTTCCTAATATCAGTAAACGTGAACTAGAAAAACTTGCTGGTGTGTTCCGTTTCCCCAGGGTTTCATGTGCTGCAGCTTCAGCAGATGATGCAGACCTGGACCCCAGCATTGCTGGTAAGATCATTTAACAATATTAGAATTAATATATTGGTTGTTATGAATAAAGCTGATTCCCTGTTTTCTCAAACGAACTGTTAAGACTTTTCTCAGTGACCAAATGCAGTTTTAGTGATATATTTATGTTGCAACACAAAACTGCCTTATCCACGGCCTTCTTTAATTTAAAATTGCACTTTTGTTGCAGAACTTCCTGAACGACCTTTGTTGGAGAACCTTGCAAGGCAGCTCCGCCAACGATTGGTGACCTCTCTCTCTCTCTCTCTCTCTCTCTCTCTCTCTCTCTCTCTCTCTCTCTCTCTCTCATAGCACTGATGGTTGTTACGAGTTCCTCCTGACTATACTATGTTACTTTTTCAAGGGCCTCCGGTTATTCAATGTTGATATGATCCGAGAGCATGGGACAAAGGATGTCTTTTATGTGATTGACATCAACTACTTTCCTGGTAAGTATAATTTGTTTGTATTTAGTCTATATCTGGTTTATGTCAGTTTAAATACATGTTTTGAAATTCAAATTTGAATCTAAGATCTCTGTGTCTCTGTCTGTCTCTATAGCCTGGTTGAGTACAGAGAATTATATACAACATGGTATTTTGACATCCCTGCCCCTGTCTAATGTTAAAAATGAACCCCTTTCAAATGACTATATATGTTTTCCGTTTTTTCTTTTTCTTATCCTCAATATCTGTGGAGAATACAGCTTCCTGGCCGCATATAATCGTATATTTCTATTATAATTCAACATGCAACTTCAATTTTCAGGATTTTAATAATTTACATTCCCTGGGGAAACCAAACATCCAACAACAGAGTGTAATAATTTTTCTAGCTCTTACAGGGTAACATTTATTTGGGCAATTTAGGATATTTCTTAAATACCAACATAGGACAAAGAAAAAACGAGCCATAAGTAGTGAACTAAGGAAGAAGGTACATCCAGACCAAAAAAAAGAAGGAAGAAGGTGCCAGTTCTTTTAGCCCCTCATAAAATATTATGCCATAAATTGAGATTTCTTGTCTTTAAGAATGCTTTTTCAGTAATCATTGTGTCCTCATCATGTTCACTTAATCTACTGTCCGTTGACAATTGCAAAGTTTCTCTGGTGTTTAGTTGAACTTTTTGGGAAAAAAAATTGCAGGTTACGGCAAAATGCCAGACTATGAACACATATTTACAGATTTCCTGCTAAGCCTTGTTCAGAGCAAGCATAGGAAGAGACCTGCTACTTAATCATTGCCACTACCCACTGTATATGATGTTTCTTGCAAGCAGATGTAGGCCTCCTTGGAACTTGAGGAACGGTCACATCCTGTTTTAACTTCTGTAATTACCGATTGGTACAAAATTCCCTTTGCTTAAGTCTGTCCAATTTACAGAAGGTTCGTGCCAGGCCTATGAAAATTCTAATACATTGTGTTGTTTCTAGGCTGAAAAGTAGCAAATGTCTCCTGTACCTGTAAACTTCCATTTTAACAAATGAAATCATCACCTCCCAATTCATGTGGGGGCGTTTACAGATTCTCTCTTCTCATAAAGGGGCTTGGCACCACCCTCCTACCCTCCTCTGTTTTCACCATTTTCAGTTGGCTTGTGTTTGTAGTTTTTGGGTGGTGTATTCAATTAAGATTTTAAAAGAGTTTTATGTTATTGATGGAATCTTACATAAATTCTGATGGAAACTGCATTTAGAATATACTACTTGTACAATTTTGTTTGATCTTCGAAGTAGAAAGATTCATAGTCGATCGGAGGTTGCATTAGCCGTTGATCCAATCTGAACCAATTAAAGTTCATCACAAAAATCGTAGTCGAGACCAGAAATGAATAGTTGCACACTAGAGTTCTCGGGGACTGCGGGGGAGATGGAATGGCAGCAAGGCTAGTTTCACACTAGAATTTGACTTGGCAAATTGAAGCATTTTGATGTGTTGTGAAATTATTCTAAATCCGGACACGACTCCTTTATAATCATAAAAACTTATGTCTTAACAACACATTACATTTTTTTTCTCATGAATCTCGATAAGTAATCAAACCACAAATTATAGAGGGACATCACACCAAACCCCCACAAAGAGAACCTGAAAAAAAAAAGAAGGGAACAATAAAAGTAAGAAATAAAAATTCATGCGAAACAAGAGTAACACATAACATGAACTCTCAGAAAATTGAAGCTCCAATTGCAGAACGAGAACCAGAGCTCCAAAACCTCAAAGCCGAACAAAAACGAAAGAGAAAGACTAGCTCGCGCATAGTTTAAACAGTCAGGGGTAAAAGAGTTATTTACCTTGTAAGGTTTAAAGATGGGCGAGCCTTTTAGAGCAAGTCCACCCATGAAGGCAAAGGCAAGGCAAGGGCTGCCACTATTCATATGAATAGTGCCAGCCTTGCCTTAGTTGGTTCCACCCTTTGAAGGCTAGGGCAAGGGCAAATACTATTCATTGTACTTTATTTTCAATTTTTTTATACTTTAAACCATTAATTAATTTTGTCAGATAATATTTTCGGTTGCCACGTGTCACTATTTATTATAAAATTATCACATCAAATTTCAGATAACATTTTCGGATAAAATTTTCAGATAATATATTTGGTTGCCACGTGTCCATGTCAGATAAGATTTTAAGATTTAAAAAAAAATAAATTATAATCTCATATTTCAGATGAGATTTTCACCCTATAAAATTACACCATGTGTCCCATGTCAGATAAGATTTTTAGATTTTTTGGTAAAATTATAATCTCATATTTCAGATAAGATTTTCACCCTCTAAAATTGCGCCACGTGTCCCATGTCAGATAAGGTTTTCAAATTTAAAAAAATAAAATAAAATCATAATCTCATATTTCAGATAAGATTTTCACCCTCTAAAATTGCGCCACGTGTCATCTCTATCTTCTCAATCCCTCTATATAACTACATCATCAACTCATACATCTCACACCACATCTTCTCTTTTCCTTCAATTCTTAGATTTTACAATACATATTTTACTCTCAATGTCAAACTTGAGGAGGGTGTTGGAGAGGCAAGAGAGAGAAGAAGAAATCCGGCGGAGACGTACTGAGGAAGATCGGGAGGCCGATGAAGAAGAGGAGGAAATGCTTGTAGCCTTTGCTATGCTTAATGAATCAAGGCAACACCACTGTCGTCGTGCCCAGAATGTGGATAGATGTAGGCAATCTCAGGGTAAGAATCTCATGGAAGATTACTTTATCCCAAATTCCTTATATCATGTTTCTAAGTTTCGAGAGAGATATAGAATGCAGCCACATTTGTTCCAAAAAATCATGCATGATATTTGTAATTACGACACATACTTCATTCAAAATAATGATGCTTGTGGAGTTTTGGGTCTTCTCCTGGAGTAAAAACTTACAGCTGCTTTGCAGATGCTTGCTTATGGGGCATCTGCAGAGCAGGTGGATGAGATTGCAAGGATGGGAAAATCAACTATCCTAGAGTGCTTGGTGAGATTTTGTGATGCAGTAGAAAATCTCTACACGAGGGAGTACCTTCGCAGACCTTCTCCAAGGGATCTCCAAAGGCTTCTACAAAAATCTGAGACTCGAGGTTTCCAAGGAGTGATTCGAAGCATCGATTGCATGCATTGGCAGTGGAAGAATTGCCCAACAGCTTGGCAAGGAGATTATGGGAATCGAAAGGGCCAAAAAAGTATAATTCTAAAAGCCGTAGCTTCATTCGACACTTGGGTTTGGCATGCCTTCTTCGGAGTGGCCGGATCTCAAAATGACCTCAATGTGCTTGGTCAATCCCCAGTGTTTAATGATGTATTGCGAGGTCATTCTCCCCAAATCACGTACCAAATCAACAACACTGTATACTCTGGTGCGTACTACCTTACCGACGAAATTTATCCTAGGTGGACGATATTTGTGAAAACAATTCCGAATCCTCAATCCCAGAAGGAAAAAAGCTTTGCTGCCCTTCAAGAAGGTTACATGAAAGACGTGGAAAAGTGTTTCGGTATCTTGCAAGCTCGTTGGGCTATTATTAGGGGCGCTGCTCGGATGTATGATGAGGAGGTGCTGCGGAGCATTATGATGACTTGCATCATCCTCCATAACATGATTGTGGAGGATGAGTATGATTATGAAGCTCCAGAGGAGCACGAACCGGATCCCATGAACACGGCATTGACAAGAATTTATGAAAGGCCGATGGGACCAAATGGACATCCATTGGAGCACGAACCGTTAGTTCGAGATGGTCGATTCAACAACCCCATGATTGATCGTTACCAAAAAATGTAATCTTTGTATGTTCATGAGAGGTGTCAAATTGACTTGATCGAGCACTTGTGGGAGATGAAAGGCAATCACAATGGATGAAGACAAGATTAATGCTTTGTTTTTAAGATTGCTTTATTTTGTGTGTGGTGTGTTTGGAATTATGTTTTGTTTTGTTCTTAATTATGATTTATTTTGTGTGTTGTTTGCAATAAAATAAGGTTTGTTTTTAATTAAACTTTGTTTTCATTTGCAAATATTTTTAATACATAGTCATATTATTTAATGCTTTCTTTATTGAATAAAAGGGAAATAATACAACAATTCTTAATACATGACAAATCTTTTAATCCAACCTAATGGTTTCCATCATTTAACCAATCCGTATTGCTAGGTCCGTCATCATGAAAAAGTTTTCTTCTCATCACATCCCTTTGTTTCATTTTCCAGTATGACTTTGTGTTAGGAGACATATGGGTGGTATCCATGGCCATGATTTTCATATCTCTATCCTCCATGTCTTGTTCTTGTGCCTTCGCCCTTTGAATTGAAAATGCTTCCTGTCGTGCCTTCCTATCGTGCCTTGTCCACTTCTTCTCTTTTCAACTCTCTCTCAAGTCTCACTGCACTATTCTTAGCCATTTGCTCCAAAAATTGTGCACATTCATTGTTCGAAGTGCTCCCTTTCTTTGCCTTTGCCGCCTTTCTCCCAATAGGTCTCGGCGCACGTGGGAGTGGTGAGTCTTGATCCATTGGGGAGTCCAATGGCGAATCGGTTGTCGACGAATCGTGGAGCAGCGTCTCATTCAACATAACCGGCGGAGTAGTGCAAATGATTTTGAATCTCGAACAATTCTTCACAATTTCCCAACATTCGTGAGTATGGAAAGTTTTTTTGCCTTGCCCCGTTGCTCCGAACCACATTTGTGCTTGTACGATCTATTAAAAATAAATAATTGCAAATGCAACAAAAAAATGAATATAGAAGAAAATATAAATAATTTGGAAATGCAAGAAAAGAATTGATTATGCAACAAATTATAAACATTTTATAAATGCAAGAAATAAAATGATTATGCAACAAAACAATAAATATGTAAGACAATATAAACAATTTACAAATGCAAGCAAAAAAATTATTATGCAACAAAATATAAATAAATTAGAAATGCAAGAAAAAAAATTATAATATGCAAGAAAAAAAATTGATACATTAAATTGAATAAAACGAGAATTATAAATATTTTACCTCATCGGTAAGATTTTGACCGCTTCTATGGTTCTCCCTAGCTTTTGCCAAGGCATCCCTCCATTTGCCTAACTCTTTATTCAAAAATTTTCACCTGGAGGATAAGGCCATTTCCGTCCGCCCCGAACCGAATCTTTCAACAAATTCTTCATGAATTTTTTTCCACATTTGAGAAAACTTCATCTCATTGCCGGACATAGGGCAATGACTAACTTTCACCCAACACTCACACAACACAACATCTTCAACAGTACTCCAAGAGCCTCGGGCTTCGACAGAAGAGGCCATTTGTTTTTTGATACAAATGGAAACTTGTAGAAAAATGTGAGTGGAATGGAAAAAATATTGCAAGGAGAAGAGTTGGTATGAAGATTTGGTGTGGAAGGTGAATAAAATTGATAGGTATTTATAGGGAAAAAATACATAATTTTTTGGTATTTTTTTTTTAAAATTTGAATTTTTTTGCATTTCTTTTTGCGGAAAAAATGAGGATCGTCGGATTTCTGCAAAAAAAAAAAATGATCAAAGAGCTGGGGAATCGCCACGTGGCTTCTGCCTGTTGGGGCTGGCAGGCGCTGACGTCGGCGGCAGAAGTCAAATTTTTTTACTATTGGCGGGTGAAATTCACGCGCCAACGGTAAAAAAAATTTGAATTAACGAGGGCTGACGTCAGCGCCTTCGGGCTTCAGCCCAGGCAAGATCTGCCTGTGGGCTTGCCCAGGTTGGTGGGACCCACCACTTGCCCGGGCTTCTTCTCTGCCGCTAGAGTCGCATTGGGCTTGCCCAGGGGGCCTTTTGCCCGGTTTTGATGGATGGCTGGACTTGCTCTTAAAGAAGAAGGATAACATTGTCTTTTCAATTTTTATTTTTAAGCTGGCCCAACGAATCTGGGCCTCCTCTTTGGCCTAATCCAAAATAACAATTCTTTCCTAGGTATTAAAACCCAAACCAAAATACCCAATGTCTCAAATACTAATTAGTAAAGTTTTTTTTTTTTTTATTATCAAAGAATAATAAACTTTCATTCCAACCATCAACCGTACAAATTGCAATCAAAACATGGATGCAACAAGAGGTGGCCTCATTAAAACCTTGCCATAAAAATCCCCAATGGAGGAAATCCGGTCAAGGAAAAAGAGTACCACAGCATCCAAAACCGATAACTAAAAACAACTACCCACCCTCCAAGTCTGTTACTAACAGAGATACAAGCCAGTCAGGAGCAAGACCAACCCAAAAAGAATGATGCTGTTCTCGTAGCCCAAACTGCACGAAAGAGTGAGCAACCCGATTACCCGAACGTGGCTGAAAAAAAACATCACCAACACACAAATGTACTAGCAACCTTCTAATGTCATCCACAAGGTTACCCAGATTACTCCATAGCTCCCCACCTCCCTTCAGTAAAGCCACAACTTCTTGCGAGTCTGATGCTACCAAGAAATCAGAGATTCCCAGCTCAGCAGCCTTCAGTAATCCCATGTGTATAGCAGCACATTCAGTAGCCACAACATCCAAACCTGCTGGACCTTGATCCGCATACCCCCAAATGAAGTTACCTGCAGAGTCTCTTAAGACACCACCCACCCCTCTATTACAACTAGCTTGTCCAATCGCCCCATCGCAATTCAATAACAACGAAGGGGTGTGAGGTTTAATCCACCTAATAAAACGTGGCACCCTTGGTGGCTTGGTGCGAGCATTATGAATTTTAAACTGCTCCAAAAACTCCATGGTCCCCTCAACAATCTCAGAGAGCCCATCAACGGTCTTTCCGTAGAGGACCTCATTGCGAAGCTTCCAAACTCTCCAACAACAACACACAAAACGTTCCAGTTCACAGTCTGACAGAGTATGAAACATAACTTCCAAGAAATCAGCAAAAGATCCTTGTCTAGTGATCGGTTCATAATTGTATATCATTTTGTACCCTTCTAGCTTATGATTTGGTTATGTTATTGAGTTAAACTTGTGCTTTTAATTCATTTTCTGTTTTGATAAGTCCATAATTTCATACACTTGCATGCCTTCTTTACTTAGTGATTTTGCTTAGTTTCTCTTTATTTTGAGTCACTTACCTATGTTTGTGTGTTTTGTAGGTTAAGATAGCAAGAGATCACATTTGATGCAATCCATGCATGTTAAGGGCTGATTGGCATATGAGGAATATGAGCTTAAAGACAAACACATTTTGGCTACAACCCCTTTCCAGCCCAATTTCGTAGGTCAACTTCTTGGCCTTGGATCAGCATGCTATGGGGCTCGAATGAGGTGAAGATCTTCATGAAACTTGTTCCAATGGGTGTCTACTACAACATATCAAAATTTCAGCCCAATTGGACATTTGTGGAGTGCTCAGCCCGTCCAACACCCAACCTTGCTCAGCAAGATTTGCTGCTGCCAGCATTTAGCCATGTGCCTCCTTTTAGCCATGTGCCTCACCCCAGCTGCAACTGACTTTGTACCCAACATAATGAGTGAAGTTGGGAGGCTTTCCAGCTATGAAATTCTAAAGGAGCAAGTTGGTACATGCTGGAGTTATTATAGAGAAAGCATGTGCATGCATGTGAAGCAAAGAAATGAAATGAAGTCAATTCCAGTCTCTGTTCGGCAGCCAACTTGCAAGTACCAAAACGCACACTTCTACTGCTCCGATGGGAATACATTCTTCATAGAAGTTGTTCCAATGGGTGTCTAGTATAACATATCCAAATTGGAGATCCATGGGATACGTTTTGAAACCTCTGGCCTTCCTACACCAAGCCTGGTTCAGAAAACTCGTTTTTCAGCAACCAAAAGGCAACCACATGGGTTGGCAGCAAAGGCAGCCACAACTGATCACCTTTGAACCCATGTGAAGATGCTTGAGGTGCAGCAGCAAAAGATGAAGGATGGTGTGGGAATCCATCATGATGTTCCTCCCTCTTAGCCCTATAAATAGAGATAGCCTTCAAGCTTCAAAACACACCCCAAGGGGGGGAGCTCTCAAACACTTCTCTAGAGCTCCCTTCCCTTCTCTCCCTCAAATTCTCTTAGTTTCCTTTCAAGTTGTCAATTGTTGTAACAAAATGAGTTTACTAAATTTTCTTTCAAGTTTTCTTAGTTCCACTTTACTTTTTTTTGTAATGTACATTCTTTCTTAAGTATTCAAGTTTAATTAGTTTCCAAGTTTAAATTATGATTTTTGTTCTTATTCATTATGCTTATAAGTTAATATGCTAGTTTGAATGATTGATCACCATTTAGGCTTGCATGTTAGCTATCTTGGTTTGAATTAAGAGTAAACACCATGCTTTAATTCGAATTGAACTATGGATAGGAAGAGTATGTATGGACATTCGACAACAGGGATTAGATACATACTTGGTTGTTTAAAATGTTCTTCTATGCTTAATGGGTTCCTAATGCTTAATTTTAGGTTAGACAACAAATGATCAAATTAGGGAATTAGGAACACAAGGTTTTGACCAAACACCATGGCTTAATCATACTTTAGCTAGAATCAATCCGTTAATCTAATTGAACTTGGGAACTTATTTGCTTGAGTTATTTCTTTTTTTTCTTGTTTTATTTATTTTCTTTTTCATTTCTGTTTTGTGTAAGGGAAACGAATTGGATCATTCAATCACCAATCCTCGTGGGATCGACCTCGCACTTACATATGCTATACTACCGAACGGCTCGTGCACTTGCGAGTATCACAAGTTGAGGATGCAGCTGAATCCATTTTGGTGCAGTTGAATCGAAGCAACATCTAGCCACCGAATCAATGTTGAAGGAAGTTAGTGCCCAAAACCTTCTGCTGCGTTTACAACCCCAAAAAGCATGGATAACATCCTCCGTCGTCGTCCCACAACCAGAACAAAAAGCTGAGACTAGTACCTTCCTATGAACAAGGTTTAGTGCTGTAGGCAAAATATTTAAACTTTTCCTCCAGAGTAGGATTTTAACCTTATTTGGAACCTCCAAATGCCAAAGTTTTTTCCAAAAAGTACACTGAGTTCCAGAGTTGGAACCTCCAATCTCCCCATTGACCTCTCTATCACAAAGTCTTAATGCAAAACGATATCCAGTCTTCACAGAATATTTACCATTTTTTGAGAAAAACCAAAACCGCTTATCTTCAAGATGCCCAACTGATGGCAATGGAATGCTCAAAATTGCCGAACAATCCTCGTCACTAAAAGAATCCAGGAGAGGCCTATTCCACCCACCCGACGCTGTAATTAAATCAGAAACTCTTGCCTCCACAGAAAGACCTCCATTTAATAGAGGTAAGAAGGTATACAGCTTTGGAATCCATTTATCATGAAAGATCCTCACAGATGTCCCACCACCAATGCGCCAAATAAGACCCTGTTCAATAACTTGTCTTCCCCATAGAATTGAGCGCCAGATTAAAGAAGGCGACTGACCATATCCAGCTGTAAGGAAATCACCATTCGGAAAATAGCGAGCTCAAAGGATTCGACCAACCAAAGAGGAAGGGTTCTCCAACAGCCGCCATGCTTGTTTGGCTACCATGGCTTGGTTGAAAGCCTCAAAATTTTTGAACCCCAATCCTCCTAAGCATTTTGGCCGACACAGATTCTGCCAACTCTTCCAATGTATGCTCCGCTTTCCTGACTTCCCCCACCAGAATCTCGCCACCATTGCAGATAAATCCTGACATAAACCTTTTGGCAATTGAAACACCCCCATTGTGTATGTTGGGAGTGCCTGAGCCACTGCCTTAATAAGAACTTCTTTCCCTGCCGTTGACAACAATTTAGCATTCCACATATGAAGCTTATTCCACAACATGTCCCTCACATAATTAAACAAACGGTGTTTACTCCGTCCAGTAATAGTGGGCAACCTCAGATAACGTGTATGACAATCCACAATACGTACTCCCAGCATGGAAGAAATAAGGCACTTCATGATTGGATCTGTTTTAGAACTAAAGCTCGCTGCAGACTTCGCAAAATTTATTTTTTGGCCTGACGCACGCTCGTAGATTCTGAGAAGAAGCATCAGATTATAACAGTCAGATAAATGGGCATTGCATAATAATAAACTATCATCTGCAAAAAAATAAGTGAGAAAGAATAGGAGCGCCTTGGGCCACTGCAACACCGCGAATTTGCTTATTCGTTTGAGCCTGAGACAACAATGCCGAAAGACCTTCTGCACAAATGAGGAAAAGATAAGGCGAGAGAGGGTCCCCTTGTCTTAATCCCCTAGAAGGAGTAATAAAACCCATTGCCGACCCTCGGACTTTCACCGAGAAGGATATAGTAGAAATACAATCCATAATCAAATCCACCCATCTGTTGTTGAACCCCAGTTTCCTCATCATACAGTCGAGAAAATTCCATTCCACTCTATCATAGGCTTTTGACATATCAAGCTTCAATATCATCTTTTTTAGAGCACTTCCTCCCCTTCTCTGAATGGCGTGAATGCTTTCAAAAGCAGCAATAATATTGTCAGTAATCAACCGAGAAGGAACAAAGGCACTTTGGTACTCCGAGATGACATCCTGCATAATACCCTTCATTCTGTTCACCATTGTTTTCAATATCAGTTTATAAAGAACCGAGCATAGACTTATTGGCCGGTACTCAGTAACTCGTATTGGATTGTCCACCTTTGGGATAAGGGTAATGAGAGTATGGTTGATCTCTCGCACACTCGCCCCGCCATTTAGTACATTTAGGCAAAAATTGACTACGTCATTTCCAACCACGTGCCAGTACCGCTGATAAAACAGAACTGGCATCCCATCAATACCAGGAGATTTAGTGGGAAATATTTGTGTGAGCACACCTTCCAATTCAGTTCTAGTAAAAGGCTGACTCAGTCTTTCATTATGTTCCCGAGTCACTTTAGGTTGCACTGCTGCCAGTACCGTACTAAAATCAGTCTCACCACTATTAGTAAATAGCTTCTTGAAATACTCACAAAAAACAGAACCAATGGCTTCGTTAGAAGTATTCCACACATTATGATCATCAAAAATACCTTGCATGAAATTTCTTCGTCCCCTTTGTTTAGCTTGTGCATGAAAGAATTTTGTGTTTCGATCCCCATATTTAAGTCAAGAAACTCGAGACCTTTGTTGCCAGAGCATCTCCTCTCTCGCGAGTAATATATCCAACTCCCCAGCCAATCTACGCTGACATCGCACCACATCATCTGTTTGCGGCTCATTTTTTAATCCATCAAGTTGCCCTTGAATCCGACATATCTGCATGGGAATATGGCCCACCTTGGATTTATTCCAACCCAGTAAGGACTGTTGGCAAGCTTTTATTTTAGTAACCACATCACCTTGTTCCTCTCCCCAAGCTTGAGCAACTGTCTCCGTACACCCATCAATTTCAGTCCACATTTCTTCAAACATAAATCTTCGAGCCCAACGCACCGACTCTGAGCCCCCAAAATGTATAAAAACAGGAAGATGGTCAGAAACCAAAGAGTTCACATGATGAACTATCGCCCCCGGAAAAGCAAGAAAAAACGCAGTATTTGCCACTCCTCTATCCAGCCGAAGTTGGACTCTGTCATCCCCAGACCGATTATTTGTCCAAGTATATTTGTAACCTTTATACTTCATCGATGTCAAACCACAATCCTCAAGAGCCATACCAAAATCCCGCATTTGAGACGCCGGTCTATATCGTCTACCCAAATACTCATTAAGCTCCAAAACTTCATTAAAATCACCTCCCACTACCCAAGGACCCGAATACCCATCCGCCAAATGACGTAACAATTCCCAAGAGTGTTTCCGCGATGCAAGGTCCGGGTTACCATAAAAACTCGTAAAACGGAAACAATTTTGTGTCACACCCTCAATCATGGCATCAATATGCCCTGAAGAAAAAGATCTAATAGAAACCTTCACCCCGTGCCGCCACAATAAAGCCAGACCACCAGCTCGGCCATTTCGGCTCACACTAAAATGCCCAAGTGCACCTAGCTGTGCACTTACACCTGCCATTTGTTGTATCGTCTTCTTGGTTTCTGATAAGAAGATGACATCGGGCTTTTTGTCTCTGAGTAGGTACCTCAGAGCACGGAATGTTCGTGGATTACCCAAACCACGAACATTCCAGCATAATATTGTCATTTCTCGTGATGGGCCCATTCATCGGCGCCCATCACGGATTTGCCAGTAGAACTAGCAGTATTTCGCAAACTCGAATCCCCCACACTTTCCACAACACTAGCTTTTAGAAGTCTGCCCCGAGCACGCTGACCCCCAACCTTGACACTCTTTCTCTTTCCCACAGCAACCTGCCTGTCAGAGCTAGACACCATAGATGATTTAGGACCAACCCCCACATTCTCTATAAGATCCGATGGAACATTCCCTCCAAAGCGCAACCCTTTAAGGCTAGAACCCCCAAAATCAAAGCAAGTCGTTACCGGAACTTCACAAAACTGTTGTTCTACAGTGGGCTTAGATTTCGTTAAAATCTGCTCATCAACTTCTGTCCCCATAATTCTGCGTTTCTTCGAAGCCCCATCTGCCAACAAAACCATTGTCTCATGCTCCCCTCCATTAGTGTCACCCCACCGTTAGAGGTATCGAAGGCTTCCTCAAAAGAACGAACCACACCAGACAACGAAACCACACCAAACAATGGAACCACACCAGACAAAGGAGCCCGTTGTGGTTTTGCTTGAGCTTGTAACCGACTACAGGGTCCCAATCCAACCGTTTGACCTTTAGAGCCACTAACCACCCTGATACTAAACACATCCTTTATCTGTGTTTTCCATCGTCCATATTGTTTTGTAACAACATCACCAGACATTTTCAAAGCACAACCCGACCCCAAATGATCAAGTCGGCCACAAAACAAACAGAAAAAGGGTAAGCGTTCATATTCGATGTCATATTGCTTTGCCTGTTCATCTGGATTAAGCCGTAGTGTGATCCAATCCCCATTCATCCCTTTATCAACCGCCACTAACGTGCCAAGATGATTACCAATCTTTTCACCCAAAGCCGGAGTTAAGAAGATCGGTGGGATACGCCTGACTCTAACCCAGAAGTGTTGTATCTCTAGCGGGATTGTCATAGGATCCACGCTGCCATCAGTGAATGCCAAAACCAAAAGGGATCGGTCAAAAGTCCATGGAGCACCCCTCATTACTTTGCGTCGATCGAAATCATTCTGGAAAGAGAAGAGCATACACTGAGGGTCATCAAGAGGCACAAATAAGAAAAGATAAAAACAGAAAGAAAAACAAAATTTAGCATACCATTTATCCCGAATCTTCTTATGCCCAAATATTTGTTATAATAACAGACTGCACATGTTGAATTTTGTAAAAATCCTCTCCTCCTTCCCGAAGCCGACTATAGAATCCAGGACGCATTGCTTTGATGGTTAATTCCTTGAGGGTAGTAATATATTGGAGCCCATCTGGAACTGCCTCCAATTTTAAGCAATGCTCAATGTGCAATCTACAGAGACTAGGCATGGCTCCTTTCTCCACCTTCCATTGTGTAAACTCCACCAACCAATAAAGAAAAAGAAATTCAAGAAATGGGAAGCCTCCCATTGAGCAAACAAGAGGTGCTGGAAAATTCCCGACCTTAGTAAAAAGCATTCTCAAGCTTGGCAACTTCTCTAATACTTTTATGTGGTCGTCCTTGAGATTATCAAACTTTATCAGTGTAAGCTTGGTGAGGTTCTTAAGGCACATGAGGTTTTCTGGTATCTCTGTGATATGTCCGTGTAGTCGTAGCTTGTATATATTAGGACAGCTTAATACTATATTCCATGGTATTGGTAAAGCCTTCATCAAACCAGGGCCAGAGGCCATCGATAGAGAGTGGAGATGCTTAAATATGATGTTTGTCCCTTTCTCCCTTTTTTCCTAGAGTCCACTGTCAAATGTGAAATTCCCAATTTTCTAAGGTTGGTTAGTTTTACAAAATCAACTAGATCAGATGATGCCTGAATACAAACATTGACTACCGATTCCAAATTGACTGCCTCAGTAGCAAATAACAGACGTTCTCGTTTCTCTCTTGCAAATTGAAAGCCTTTGATGGGTAAGGGTAAGGGTAAATATATATGTCTCAATTTTTCCATCTTGGAAAACACTTTTCCAATTGGAATTTCATTCCCCAAAAACCTGACACGTAAATCTAGAGTCTGCAAACATACCAAATTTGCTATAGATGATGGCACCGTTGGAGTATCACTATCCTTTACACTTAAAAACCTCTAGATTCCCAATTTCACCCGGTAACTTGTGCTGACTCAACATACCTTCAAACTTCAATACTCTAAGCAATTTGAAGTTCTTTAGTAGTGACCATAATATCTATGCGTTCCCGTGGTAGTAGTTTCATGGGAAAAAGTATAACAAAGACCTAACATGTCCATAATTTTCATCTTTTCCCGGACCATTTGTATTAACCATTTTGTCCAAATAGATGGCAAGTCTTTGAACTCTACCGTTTGGAGTTTCCTTGGTCTCCGAAGCTACAAAATAATTGATAATATGGACAAAGTTCCCCTCTTTTGCCTTTAACATGCATAAGTCTCGCATAAGATCGTGGAGATGACAAGTCTTGATCTTCTTACTCGAACCATGTTTTCCAACTTGAACCATTCACCTGCCCACTAACTCACTTAAGCACATATATGATACATCTTCCATTACTTCCACTGATGTCGATGATATAAAACCTTCTGTCATCGATAGTTTAGTCAATGTACTCACCGGTATTTCATAATCTTCCGAAAAACGGGCTAAGTATAGAAAGCATAGTTTTAAGTAATACGGTAAGTTATCGTAACTCAATTCCAATAACCATAATACACCTTCAAATCCTTCACCTTTGTAATCGGACCCAAGGTACGTGCCTCTTCTTAGATATGCATAAATAAACATTCTTATGCACCGTATTCCACTCCTCAACTGTGTCTTTTCTAGCTAGAAGTCCTGCAAGCACTGTGATGGCTAGTGGCAAACCTTTGCAATGTTGAAGCATCTCCATTCCTAGCTCTTTCTTCTGTTCATAAATTTTAGAGTCTGAAAAATAATATTCAGACCACATTAGTAACTACATGTCTTCAATTGCACGAAAAGTCTACAAAACAAATTGTGCCATTCTATCATTAATTTACTTCAATGATTTTCACTCTACAACTCATAAGTTTCTGATTTTTCTTTTGGGCTACTTTTTGAGTTTTCTATTTCATTGCAGAACGTCACACCGTGGATATGGGGTATAGTAAATTCTCGAATTTGTTGTCTGATAATTAAAATGAAGTTTAATACAATTAGACTAAATTAGTTTCTAGAAATATAAACATGAACTACAGAGTTTCTTATAGAAATATCCCGATATCTGCTAGAGAACAATATAAAACTTTAACTAAATCATGTGCTAAGGGTTTTTGAAAATTACTTTCTACTATAGTTTTCTAGGGATATGAATATCCTGAAGGAAACCTTTAGAAAATCATGAGTTTCATTTGAACATCAACATAGATAAATAAAATCATGGCAACGGAAGCTTAAGCATGCATCTATGAGTTCAAAAACAAAAACTTTTCCCATGAATCTTTTAAGCCAAGTGATAGTTGTACTACTTTCCTAGAACATACTTCTAGTAAGATTGGAAGGAGGAGTTACCCTTGGTGCGTGCTTTCAACCCTATGATCAAATTCCACCAAAGTTGTTGAAGCTTGAATGGCTCCTTCAAAATCTCCACCTTGTTGTTGAAGCTTGAATGACTCCTTCAAAACTTCAACTTAGGAGGTTCTCCAAAAGTCACCAAAATAGGTAACCTCTAAGTCTCTTCACCAACTAGAGCTTGAGAAGAAGATGATGAGCTTAGTGAGAGGATGATGCTAGTGATCCCTCACTAAGATGGTATGAAAGTGTAGAGAGAGTTTTTGGAAGACTAGAGCTTTCTTTCTCTCTCTTGTTTTTCACTAATGACCCCTTAGGCTTCAAAAAGATGATAGTCATCTTTTTCTTGAGTCAACAAGTTGACTCTAGCAACCAAAAGCCCATATGAACGTCCATCCCTTGAAATTGGGCCTTTTGGGCTCAATTTAATTTATGTTGTCATGCAACCCAATCTCCATGTCCAAAAGGATAAAGCCCAATGAGCCCGGAATTCAAAACTCCCGTTTGAAGCCTATTCCGACATCACGTGTCGTTTAAATTAATTCCATAATTAATTTTACCTTAACCAATCAACAAAGCTTAATTGATCTCTTCAATTCATCATCTCCATAACGGTTTCTCAAATAACTCAAGTTCAACGGTGTGCGATCCATTAGGTTCTAATTAGCAAGGTCGTGGGCAATTTGAACTCTTCGTAATTGATTGTGAATTAAAACCCATTTTTAATTCTCCCTATTAGTTAAGATCATTAGTCCTTAGGGCTTCCACCATCCATGAGTGACACCTAGCAGTATGTCATGGATATCCAAGCTAAGTAGAATAAGCAGAGAACCTATTCAGCTGGAATTACAATGCAATACGGTCCTTCCCTATTACAATGCTTTTAATCTCATTACTAGGGCATGGTGCATGTCAAAACCCCTAATGAGATTGTCACGTCTTATATGACTTGTATTAGTATGACAAGAACATCCTTCTAAGTCATACCGAATACTCTGATCAGAGATTTGCTTAATCATATCTTCCGAGCATTCTCCTTCTTTACTGAAGGATAGAGATTCCATGTTGTACACTCACATGTCTCCATGAGTTAATCGTGAATCCCAACAATGCTTGTAACACATCCGTGATTAGGACATGTCTTTATAGCATCATCAAAGATCCACAACCTTCCCACAAGACAACCATGGTGCCTCAGGTCTAAGGACTAATTTGCATTATTGCAACTTGGAGTTTCTTGTTTGACATATGGATAAAAAGACAACAATGGGGAACATTGAGAGGGTTATAATTAGTCCAATAAGTTTTCTTGGTTCTACTAATGGATCAACCTGAAGGGTTTGTGTCTAAAACTGAGTCTCATAAAGTATGCAAGCTACAAAGGTCCATTTATGGACTAAAGCAAGCTTCTAGGAGTTGGAACCTTCGTTTTGACGAAGCAATCAAATCGTTTGATTTCTCACATAATGGTGATGAACCATGTATTTACAAAAAGGTTAGTGGGAGTGCAATCGCATTCCTAGTCTTGTATGTGGATGACATATTGCTTTTTGGAAACAAAATTGGAATGCTCTCCTCTGTGAAAAAGTGGCTGTCCAAAACCTTCTTTATGAAAAATTTGGGAGAAGCATCCTATATACTTGGAATCAAGATTTATCGTGATAGATCTAGAAAACTTATTGGACTGTCACAATCCTTGTATATAGATAAGGTGCTAGGAAGATTCAATATGGAAGATTCCAAGAAAGGTTTTCTTCCTGTAAGACATGGAATTCACCTTTCTAAGGCCATGTGCCCTAAAACTCCCGAAGAGATACAGCGCATGAGTAGAATCCCTTATGCATCAACAATTAGGAGTCTCATGTATACTATGTTGTGCTCAAGGCCTGATATTAGTCATGCAGTAAGCATAACAAGTCGATATCAATCAAACCTAGGTTCAGAACACTGGGCAGCTGTCAAGTGTGTCCTAAAATACTTAAGAAGAACAAGGGACATGTTCCTAGTTTATGGAGGAACATCAGAGTTGTGGATGGAAGCCTACACTGATTCAGATTTCCAGTCTGACGTTGATGACAGAAAATCCACCTCTGGATATGTCTTCACTCTGAATGGCGGAGCGGTAAGTTGGAGGAGCTGTAAGCAAAGTACTACAGCCGATTCCACTACTGAAGCAGAATATATAACAGCGTCAGAAGCCGCTAAAGAAGCTGTTTGGATGAGAAAGTTCATCTCTGATCTCGGAGTGGTTCCAACCATAGCATTACCAGTAGCCTTGTACTGTGACAACAATGGGGCAATAGCTCAAGCTAAGGAACCAAGGTCTCATCACAATTCCAAACACATTGATAGGCGCTTTCATAAAATTCGAGAATATATATCTCTCAGAGAAGTCAGCATCCTCAAGGTAGCTTCGGCAGATAACGTAGCAGATCCACTAACTAAGCCTATGACTCAGCTACAATTGGATCGACATCTCGAGAAGATGGGTATCAAATACATGGCTGATTGGCTTTAGAGTGCAAGTGGGAGATTGTTGGAAATATGCCCTAAAAGATTACATCATATGATTGGCTTTTAGGGCATATTTCCAACATATCCGGCGTTGTTAGGTACATGTTCTTTCTGTTGAAGAAAAGTAATTTTAGAGTAGAGGTTTTGAGTTTATTTTCTGAAAATAAATATTGTGATAATAAAACTACTATCTTCATGTAGAGGCATAGTGATTCTCAATTCATAGTGTAAAAGTTTTGAATAATCTATAGTAGAATTTTCTTAGAGTGACAAAGAAAAAGTTAGTTGACACATTGAATTGATAAAAAAGAAAAACAGAGATAAAAGGTTTGTGTGAGAACATACTTGTATCTTCCGTTCCAGACATTGCTATCTTCTCAAACAGTTCCCAGCTTTCATCATCATTCAACGACTGTGGTTCGAAGAGGAAACCATGTTTGTCCGCATATGAAGCAACTTCTTTGTTGCGAGTAGTGAGTAAAATTCAGCTCTCAGTTTCCTCATTCATTGGAAATCCAGCTTGCAAAGAGCTCCACGCATCACTGGTCCAAATGTCATCGAGCACCACCAAACATTTCTTTTCTCTTTGCGTATTCCAAAGCCTCTATGCTATTTGATCCTTCCCCAGATCTGCAATTTCTTATCTTTGCTCATTGGTAGGAGAAATGAGTTTTGTCAGAATTTCTTTCAAAACCTCCCGTCCCTGGCATTGTTGAGAGATACACACCCAAGCAAAACAATTGAAATGACGCTTAACTTCACCATGATGATAAACTTGTTTTGCAAGGGTGGTTTTACCCAAGCCGGGAATCCCCCAAATAGAAACAACTCGGGGACCTTTTTCTTTGATCAAATGCGTAGCCAATATATCTGTTACACGGGCTAACCCAACCAAATGAGGTTCGAGAAGATGAGGATAAGCTATCCTCCGTTCCTGTTGCCTCTGAAAAAAAGTGTCACCTCCACTCTCCCTTGTTTGGTGTAGGTTAAAACTTGGCATAATTGAACTCAACTGTGAAATTTCGGTTGTAATTTTCTCAATGTCTGAGCCAATCTGATACAGATTAACTCCTTTTATGAAGATGCAAGTAAACCTTGTCAAAACATTTGGTTTCCTCTTGAAAGCCACTTTTAAGACATAAGTTTCAATGACATCCTCAAGATCATAAGCAGCATCTCTGACACTTGCCACCCAAATGCGTATTGCTTCATCGCGTCCCTGTCTTGCGTCTAGCCTTGCATGATTTGTAGCTTGGTTTGTGCATTCTGAACCTTACCACCTACTCCACCCAAGGATTTCAATTCCTGAATGATGAGCTTGCTGAGCCCTTCGAGCACTATTGAAACAACACCTTCGGCCATATTAGCAGCTTTTCTTTTTTCTTCTCTTTTTTCAGATTGATAAAATAATCTTACCAATGATGAAGTCTCAGTTCCGTTCATATATGAAGTGCGGTCAAACAAGTCTCCGCCCTGCCCTGCCCCATAATTATTCTGATCTTTCCACCAATCACTGACTGATTTGAAAAGAATTCTATGCCAGCTTTGAAAAGTAGCAAGACCTTACCATTTTATTCGCGGAATCACTCAAGAGCCACACAAGTCACATTCATTCCTGCAAGTTGTACAAATTCTTTATCTCTTTACCATTTTATTTTGAGAAAATGGGTTTGTCATCCTTGCCACCACATTGTTTAAATTGAAACTTCGTATTTTTTTTATTTGGGAATAAGAAATTGTTACTCTCGATTATGCTCAATTATTTATTAAATAAGAAATTGTTCCTAATTTTTATTTGGGAATGAGAAGTTCCAATTCGGGATTCAGCTGTTAGGGTAAATGCTCATAAATGATTAGAGCTGCAAGACACTGTAAAAAATAAATAGTTGTTCATTGGAGCAGATGCAATTTGTTTTCTTTGAGCTTTGTGTTTTTTGTTGGAATATTAATTTTGTGCATGTACATAAACAAAAAGATGAAAGGAATTTGTGTGAGTATCATGTTTAAATTATCTATCGATGTTACTAAGCAATACAAATATATATTAACAGAAAAATGTTTCAAATGAATTCGTTAGAACAAAACAATATAAATAAAGAAAGTGAAATAAATATATTTTGCTACAAAAAGTGAAAATAATTTAAGCAAAATAATATGCCTTGAATTTGGACTTTGAACCATGGCATTTTAGGTTTACTGTGTTGATTTGGACATTGTGGTGTTTTAGAGTTGGATTTATTTTCTCTTCTTTATTGTCAGTAAACATAGTTGAAGATTGGGATTTGGATTGATTTTCACTATTGGGGGGTTTGAAGTTTGGATTTTGTCATTTTAAGGTTTGATGAGTGAATTGTAGCATATGAGATTCAAGTTTGGGGAATGGGTTTTGGGTTTTTGAAATTTTGAGTTCGGATTTTGGCATTTTAAGGTTTGAGACGTGAATTCTATCATTTGGGATTGGGGTTTGGATAATGAATTTTGCATTTTTGTTGTTTTGGATTTGTTGCAAGGTTTTGCGATGTGCAATCTAAGAGCATCTCCACCCATAAGGGCTAAGTCTAGGGTAAGGGCAAGCAAGGGCTGCACTATTCACATGAATAGTGTCAGCCTTGCCATTTGTGGTTCCACCCATGAGGGCTAAGTCTAGGGCAAGTCTAAGGCAAATACTATTCATTGTACTTTATTTCCTATTTTTTTAAACTTAAATCATTAATTTTGATAAGCTTTTTAGATAATATTTTCCGTTGTCACGTGTCACTATTTATTATAAAATTCTCACTTAAAATTTAAGATAACATTTTTAGGATAAAATTTTCAAATAAAATTTTCGGATAAAATTTTCGGATAAAATTTTCGGTTGCCACGTGTCCATATTTATTATAAAATTCACATCTCACTCATCATAAAATTTAAATACCTACTCACTCATCATAAAATTGAAATATTCTCGGTCCTCATAGTCCGACACAATGGAGTACAAGAACAACTCAATCATTGGTGGAGGCGGTTCCACGGGATCACGACGTGGGGGAGTATTTTCCTTCGGAGGACGTAATAGTGCCATTATTTCAGACACAGAACGCACCACTGGAACCGACTGCAGGCATTGTTCACTTGAGGAGCCATGTGCAATGGTTTTCCTCTTTTTTGTTTCGCCTTGCCTAATCTATTAAAAAAATGAAATTGGAAATGCAAGAAATATATATATATATATATATATAAAGACATTAAATTGAATAAAACGGAATTTTTTTTTTTTTTACCTCGTTGCCAAGATTTTGACCTCTTCGAACATTTGTCCACGGCCCTCCGGCTTCGATGGAAGAGGTCATTTGTATTTTTGCACAAATGAAATTTTGTAGAAGAAAATTTGGTGTGGAAAGTGAAATATTTGAAGGAGATGAGTTTGTATGAAGATTTGGTGTGGAAAGTGAATAAAATGATTAGGTATTTTCTGGAAAAAAACCGATCGGAGAGTCCCGATTGCGACACGTGGCACATGCCCGTTGGAGGCTGTCAGCACGCGGAAGTTAATTTTTTTTTACTGTTGGCGCGTGTAATTCATGCGCCAACGGTAAAAAAAATTTGAATTGCCATGCACTGATGTCATCCAACTCGGGCTGAAGCCCAGGCGAAACCTACCCTTGGGCTTGCCCGGGCTAATGGGACCCACGCAAAATCGGGCTGGAGGCTGCAGCGCTGGAGCTGCCTTGGGCTTGCGAAGGGGGCCTTTTGCCCTGGTTTGGCTGCGCGCTGGAGATGCTCTAACATATGAGATTGGAGTTTGGCGAGTGGATTTTGACTTTTGCATTTGGAGTTTTGATTTTGGATTGTTAGATTTGATATGTGAGTTGAAGTATTTGAGATTGGGGTTTGGAGAATGGATTTTGACATATTTCAATTTTTGAGTTTGGACTTTTGACATTTTAAGGTTTGGATGTGAATTATGTCATTGAGATTGGGGTTTGGAGAATACATTTTGAATTTTTCGAGTTTGGAATTTGGATTTTGGCGTTTTAAAATTTGGGAGGTGAATTATAGCAATTGAGATTGCGGTTTGAAGAACATATTATGAAATTTTGGATATCGAGTTTTTTGTTGTTGTTGTAATCAATCCGAGTTCATTAAAATCCCAAAAATGGGAAGGAAACAAACAGATAATACAAGCACAGAAAAGATTAGACTAAACTCAGCACGGTGTACTAGTGCATAGTAAAACAATCTTTCCCGTCACAAAATCAAAACCATATACAACACAAAGCCATCAACACCACCAAGGAGACGGAGACGGAAACCGCACCATTAAGGCCACAAAAGAGTGAATACACAACCACCACTCGGGACAACACCGCTACACATAGAGACCCATCGATCATCTGCTAAGAAGAGAAGCTCCTCAATAACCAGAAACACCTCAGCAATAGAGCAAGCTTCCAAAAGTCACAATCTCTAAGACACCAGAATCTGCAAATGCACCCTTAATCTGCCAATATGAAGAGATAAAATTGACACCTCAACCCTTAATATGCCAAAAGCCAAAAACTACAAACCCCAGAAAGTCAAAGTTCATTCTCGAAACCTTAATCTTAAATGATATACTTCACATCCCAAACCTTAAAAATGGAAAAATCTGAAATCTAAACCTAATCAATTTAGTTTGTACAAAAGGATCCATACATGACAAATGTCCAAACATATTATTGAAAAAAAAAAATTCCAAAACTAGGTTGAAGGACTTTTTAAAAATAAAACAAAAAATAAAAGCATCTCTTCGATGTAGAAAATATACCATTAGCCTGTTAAAATGCGTTTTTCAAGTAAACAATGACCCAAGCTATTAAGGAACGTGTCATTATCATGCCAACTCATACCATGCCTTGTACGATAAGACTCAATCCAAATAAATAAATAAATAAAAACTTCTTACTAATGTTAGAAATGTCATTATGCTATCACAAGCCAATCACGTATTGTCTTACATTTTAACTTTCTCACATGATAGTGTGTGATTAGCTTAGAGTACTACCACAACATCCGCTTTGCATGAAAGTTCTCCAATGCAAATGCTTTATTATCCCTATGTATTCATATCGCATATGATTAATTCGAGGGATATGAAAGTCATAATTCTCAACATGTCAGGTACATATCTGACTACAAGGATCAGGGACTAATAATGCAAGTGTCAATGTTACCATCAAAAGCGACCCTTACAGAGAAATGAGACGCGATCAATGTCAATGTACCATCAATTAGTTAACGGGCCAAATCATGCCAGGATCAACTGGGCCAGCATCAAATCCTAAGTAGCCAAGTAGGCCCCGAAGTAAACGACGAGTCTTTTCAATTATTTTTGTTCCGCCTGATTGTTGTAAAGGTTTTTGTGTGGAGCCCACATGTTCGTAGCATTCTCATGCATGGTTACTATTGAAGAACTGTGCATCCATGAGAAGCCATCCAATTTGCCTATAAATAGGCTTGCTCATTCAATTGTAAAACACCCCGATCCAAAGAGAAAATAGAGAGAAATTTGAGAGTGAGAGTTATATCTTAGAAGAGTTTTATTTGAGGGAGAAAGTTCAATAAGTGTAAAACCACAAGTGCTAATACAATTCCACTCCTAATATTCAATGATACTTTTCATACTCTAATTATTTTTATAACATTGATATTATTCTTAAGACAGTATTAAGAAGTAATCACATCATGTAAGCTCCTTGTCGTATGAGTTTGCACAAATATTCTTTATAAAAAAAAATAGGCTTATTTACTGTAGCACCCCCTGAAACTTCGGTCAAATCTCACTTAACCCCCCCAAAGTTAAAATGGCCCACTTAACCCCCTTGACCGTGGTTTTGTATTCCACTTAACCCCCTACCGTCAAGTCAGTCAAAAACTCTGTTAAAAATGCTGACGTGGCACAAATGGGACCCACAAATTTGTTGAATTGGATGCCATGTAGGTGCCATGTGTAAAATAAAATAAAAAGAAAGATTTTCTGTTAAATAATATTTCTGTTAAAGATTGTCTATTAATAATAATATTTCTGTTAAAGATTGTCTATTAATAATAATATTTTAAATCTTGACCAAAATAATAATAATATTTTAACCAAACCAAAAAAAAAAAAAAAAATTCCAATCCCCTCCTCCTTACCCAGGTTACGCATTGATTTACCCCCATCCCCAAAGATGCCCCAATCATCCTTCCTCCTCCCTCTGCAACCAACAACCAACCCACCATCATCCATAACCACCCAAACCAACCACAAGCCATGCCCCATCATCCTTCCCTCTTCAACAACCAACCATCCCATCACTATCATCCATAACAAGCCATACCCACTGCCAAAAAAAAAATAGGAAAGGAAAGGTGAAGATGGTGGGTTGCGGGGGCCAAAAAGCTTAATGATGAAGATGGTGGCGTGGCCTTGTTCCTTAAGGGTTGGATCTGGTATTGCAGTTGAGTTGAGTCTGTGATAGATCTGGGATGGCACTTGGGTTGAGTCGTCAGCGAATTTGGAGTTTCAGGCTCGTCGGATTTGGACAGAGAGAGAGAGAGAGAGAGAGAGAGAGAGAGGGTGGGGTGAGGGAGATCTGTTGGCCATGGTGGAAGGATATGGAGAAGACAGTGTTACTGGTTTTTTTTAATTTCCTATTAATTTTTTCTTTTGTTACTTTGTATTTTTATTGTTATTTTTCGTTTATTATTAATAGTTGAGTTAAGTTTTTTTTTTAAAAATTTTAAAATCTTAATTTTTATTTTTTTTATAAATGGCACCTACGTGGCATCCAATTCATCAAATTTGTGGATCCCATTTGTACCACATCGGCATTTTTAACAGAGTTTTTGACTGACTTGACGGTGAGGGGGTGCTACAGTAAATAAGCCAAAAAAATATAAGACAAAAAATACATTTTTATTTTTGTCCTGAAATAAGGATTGCCTTGTGGGTAATGAAACAAGCAAATGAATGTGAAAGTGACGTTCTTGTGAAGCAAAGCTTTACTTAGATCACGACTAACTTTTATAAAGATGCAATGATAATCAAACAAAACCAGTCTTGCACTTCAAAACATTTGGGGACTTGGATAGAAAAGATTCTCTAGTTATAATGAAAGTTATTATTTACACAAATACTGTTCGTAGAACTACAAGAGGTTTAATTCACCTATGGCTATCAGCTACTTTGTACAAAAGTAGATAAGATTGGTTGGTGCACATTCTACAAGAATAACTGAAAAAGCGTACTTCTTAGGTCTAGCTGTGGCTCACGAATATGTACAAAGTATATATACATATACAAGTTATGTACAGTCGACTGATGCGCTTACCAAAAAGGACACCACCTGAAAGAAGCATAATGGCCGTGGTTAGACCAACGAAGGGGCAAACTAAAAAGTTCATCAATTAGGACGTCCACATAGATGGGTTTTCATCAATTTAAATTACTCCTCAAAATTTATGTATTCTAAACCATGTGAAAACAAACTTCATATGGGCATGAGAGGAAAAATAGCAACATCTTACCCGACATAATTTTGGCACAAATTTTCATGAGATCTTGCTTGGATAATCAACTTCTGAACTTGCAGCTTATAAGATAAACCATGATCAACTTCTCGACTATCTCCAGAAATCAGTGTACTATGGTCAACTACATGTTGAATAGAGCTGGATGCTACAGAGGAACAGGCAGAAAAATCACGGCCAGTAAGTTTATTACTCATCCGAGCCATGACAACCACCGCACGCTCATTCAAGACCTCATTAGCATCACCCAGTTGATTAACAGCCTACATGAAAAACCATATAAAATGTGAGTATAACCAACAGCATCGTCTGGAAGTATCCCATGCTGAACTTCTCCTATACCTGAAGGAGTTCCCTTTCACGAGCACCTCGTTGTGGTTGGGGAAGCTCTCTATTTTGAGAAGGTTCTTCAGCATCCACAACAGGAGGAACATGGCTATTTCCAAGCATTGACATTTGTGGAACTTCATTGAAGTTGAAGAGACGCCAATTGATGAGAGGATCATGAACAAAGGCCTAAAAACAGGAAAAACTAAGAATTAGCCTCCTTATTAGAGGATTTACATGAGAAAGAATTTACTGTTCGATTCAGTAGAACTGCATCAATAGATTACTTCTGTATGTAGGTAAAAGATGGTGTTTGTACAACTCTTGATTAATTCAACTCTCAAGTATTTTTCTGAAAATGTCCCATTAGTGTCCATAGTGGACTTGATACTGTTTAATATGCCTCAACATAGCTTACTGAACAAAACAAAACAAAATAATCCATACCTCCATCATAGCCATAACACACTCTTTATTTGTTCGCAGAACTTGCATCACATTTTCACAAGTTGAACGGAAGTTGCCCTCTATACCACTGACCTCCATTGCTTTCACAAGCATTCTAGTCAACCGAAAGGGCACCTGAAAATACAAGCATATATATATGTAGTGAATATGTCCGGAAACGGTATTTTAAAGATATAGCAAGAGGCACATTGCAATGTAGTATGTACCTTCTCAGGGAACTTCTCCCGGTTCATAGAGGCCTCAAAGCAGTCCCCAAAATCGATGTGCAAGATCTTCCCGCTGCAAACAATAGAATATGAGATGCTCCAAAGTCAACTAATGATAAGTCGACCTGCTTCCAACAAAATGACCAATCATTACTTACCTATAGCGGTGCAGCATAAGATTGCTTGGGTGGCGATCACCTAATCCAAGAAGGTAACCAACCTGATACAAAATGAAATAGTCTTTAATTTCACGTAGATATTTTTATGGGAGAAAAAATTAGTAAGTGAGGTGTTTAGTTCCCACATTACAGTTCTGAACCATATGCCAAGATCAATTGAGTATTTCACTAGAGAGAGAGAGAGAGAGAGAGAGAGAGAGAGAGAGAGTGTGTGTGTGTGTGTGTGTGTGTGTGTGTGTGTGTGTGTGTGTGTGTGAACGCATGTGTTTCGCTTTTCATTTAAAGATCATCCAAAAACAAAAAAGCCAAATTGGAATAGTTTGGTCGTTTGGTTATCATCTTGATCATTTCTATGTCTATCGAAAACATTGTCTTCGTCTATTTATTCAACTACATTACTAAATGGTTCTAGATTTTGTTGACTTTTTGCAGGGATGATTTTTGAAAGGAAACCTAAAGAATGGTTCGCATTATTAGACCACATTGTGGGGGAGACCCTACAATGTGGTCTTAACTTTTTTCAAAATGAGGGCATAGGAAAACGCATACCATACTCATGACTGCTAAACTTCTGGTATAGTTTGTCCTCCTCTCCAGCCATACCTCAGAAGTACGACTTTTCAGCCAAAGAACCTATCAAAAGAAGTTCTAGACACCTTGATAACAGGTCAAAGCAGGCAAACCAATGGATACATAGAAGAATATGCATTTGGTAAGAACCATACCCTTGCAAGGTCGTTTCCCTCTGTATTTTGCAGGGCATACTCAAATACTTCCACTTTAGCTATGAGTGGCAAATGATCATAATCCGGAGCAAAGCTTAGCATATACTTGTGTTCTTGATTCAGAGTGATCTGAAACCATGAAGCATTTATACCACGTTAAATCCATGGGTAAAACTTATCCTTGCAAATCAGCTTACAAAAAAATGGTGTCCATATCCATATATGTGAGCCTCTATGCTTACACTAGAGAAGAATAAAGCTTCCAGAGGACATCAACTAACCTTTCTGGCATCCCTGTACTCCCTAATGAGTTGGTGAAGGGTGTCACAGTTTGGGACCCAACCAATTAGACCACTGTTTGGAGACAAGGGAATGACATCATATCGTTGAATGGAGAGATCTTTTTCTGCAGTATTTCTAGAATTCTCCAGTAGTGTATTCACCAAACCAAATAGCTAACAAAATTGAACATGTCAGGTTTTGTAATTCATTAACATGTGAGGAGAAAAAGTGTCTATACAGATAAAAGAAATACATGATTTGGAACCTCAGTGGTCATTTTTTTAACAATTTCTTAGGTAGAAAGAAGAGAGTACCTGCATGACACGTTCATCTTGGCGTAAATCTTCATGTCCCTTCAGCAAGAAAGCATAATCCTCACCATCATTCCCATGAATCGTTAATTTCCTTGGTCGCTGTTTGGATGTTATGACAACAAGCTGGCGAGCAAATGATGCAATTGTTACAACTGGAGATTCTGCAATATAAAATTCAACTATTTATTAACTCAAGTTGAATACAAATACATTCATTAGATTATTGGAAAATGTGTGCTTACCAGCACGATATGTCCCAGGAACAGCGAGCTCCAAATTACGACATTCCAACAACTCTGGTGAGACAGACTAGCGACCATATGTAAAGAAAAATGTCAGCGCACATATAATGACAATGCAAGAAGTAAAACATGAAAGAAGCAAAAGATCTCCTCACCTCCAAATCCAGAGTAGTAAGACTCTGCAGCTGCTTATCTATTCGTCTAAATACATGATAATAAAGATCCCAAGCCTGCTCAAGGCATATTTGAATAATTAGCATCCAGGGCTATGACAAAACTAAAATAAAGCTTTCATGGCACAATACATACATCTGGACAAAGAAGCAGTTAAAATGCATATAAATCCATGAAGCTTATAGTCATACAGCTGAAAACTGATGAAGAAAGTTTATCACAAGGAACTTAAAAACGCAAAGGACAAGATGAGGCAAGAGCTGGGGCATAGAAAGTTCTATAATATCCCATGTAAGTGTACAGAGAACTGTGACATGTGCAGGCCCATTTGTTAAGCTCCTGAACAATATTTTATGGGAAGATAATAACTAGATGTCCCCTTATAATTTATTTTTCAGAATACTACTAGGACTTTTTGAAATTACTATTGGAAGGTATCTCTGTTTTTTTTTTCCTTCCAAAACTTAACAAGGTCTTTTTTTATATTTTTTAAAAGTTCATCAAACAGTTAAAGTTCATATGCACAACTATTGACTTCTTGCAAACTAAATAAACTCGAGTTTAAAAGACAAACTTTAAATTTGAGCTAGATTTTCTTTCAATTTTTACAGGAAGTGGTAAACTAAGAGATGAATACCACGTCACATCATCATGTCATATCTTCCCCTAAACTAAACCCTAGTTGGTTGACGAATATATAACTTATAAGGAATACACACAAATACAACTGATGCTACAATGTACAAATGCAACGGATGGTAGAACTGCTTCATGTTGACAACTCATGTAATTTATGGCCTAATCACAAGATATACTCGCCCAAGAATATGAAATTTAAATGCAGTAGGATCATGAAAATGGAGTAACATGTAAATTGTTAGAAAAAGTAGGCTCACAAATACATTTCCTCCACTCCAAGGATGGAATAACAAGAGAGTAAAGGAAAACCATGAATTGGCAAGGATCCTTTCATAGTTTTCCAGACAAGGATCCAACCCACAAAAACGTAGTGACAGATTGACCATTTATGACCTCTCAGAGTTCGAACTTCAAGCCAGAAAGTAAAGAAACAAAAAATTCTGCTATAGAAAACTTTCATACCTGAGTAAGCTCAGCATCTTTCCCAGTTCTCTTATATTTCATGCAACACTCATAGGCCTCCAGCAATTCATGACGATAGGCCTGAGATCATACCAAGGTAATATATTCAACAATAGAAAAACTGAAGCATGGAGCTCCAACCAAGGCTTGAAGGGTCAAAAAGTGAAACAACAGTGTAATTTTGGAAGATTTTCATGCTCTGATTTGATCTCTAATTTCACAGATAACTATTCAAGATGTTGGAAAATTCAGGTTGACTGACACAAGATACTAAAGAATTAATTACGAAATAAAACCCAGAAACAATGCAAAAATTCCAGCATGCAGTAATGATTTTAAAATCAAGGACAACACAAGCAATGAAACAACCTCAATGAATGCTCTCTCTTTTATAGTGGTATTGTTGTTCATAGCCCCTTCCTCAAGCATTTCATGTAATGGCTCCAATACTTTTAGCATTCCCTCAATGTTATGTTCACCAAAATACAAGCGACTAGCTTCTTCCAGAGCCTCATGCCACATTTCATGCCAAAGTATTGCCACCCTGATTAGTTCCTTTGACACAAGTTGTGCCTGTAGCCAAAAGTAATGTGTCTTGTAAGAGAGGTTTTCTATTGTCAAACAAGGGGAAAGAACTGAACAAATTGATGGAAATTGAATTTAACTATTATTCCACCTGATCCACAAGCACACCACTATGCTGCCGAACTTTGTCAACCACTTCTTGAGCTGCAGCTCTGCGTAAATTACTTATTGATTTACATGCTACAAGGAGAGGGTACATAAGAGCCTGTGAAAGGAATTGAGTTACTATAGTACATATGAAAGTCTCACTTAGCTAAATTATTGGCATTCATATGTGCTACAAAACATGTAAAAGGAACTTGAACACTAGATGAAGTCCTATCCAAAGAAAGGTGATTCGTTTTCACTCCACATGGTTAAAGTGGTCTACTCAGATTGAAAGGGGAACGCCAACCAAGAATTGCATAATTACAAAAAAGTATGTAGAGAGATAAGGAAACAAAGGATAGAAATCAGAAGAAACACATGCTTGTGCTCTATTCATTTAATAAGAAAAAGAAACATTTATTAATCAAAGAGAAAATTTACAAGGATGGACAAGAAGTTCATCAACATCAGACTTACAATCATCTAACCAAAAAAATTTTACTCAATTTGAATCTCCTCCATATCAAGATAAACCACCTAAAAGAATTATCCCTAATACACATTGAAAAACACTCCCAGAGAGAAGCTAAAAGTCTAATTCTACATAAAGTAAACCCACTTCCTCCACCTTATCATTCCTATCCAACCTTATCCACATAGAAGTCAATACTGCACACAGCCAAAGGGCAATCACCATTTTGGTGGCCCTAATACACAATGATTTTACAACATCAACAAATAGACATTTTGAGGCAAACCCATACCACTCCAAACAAATGAATAACCATTTGTTGTGAAGGGACAGCGTCAAAAAATGACGACAACTCTATCCCGCCCTTTTGCACATAACAAACCATTGTGGAGATACACAAGTATTGGTCTTTTTTTGGAGCACATCCTAGTTCAACTGAAAATACTAGTGTAAAACTCACAAATACAACAAAAACGAATGAAACTTCATAATAAATAAAAAGGTAACCAAATTCCACCAGTCCATCAACGTCTAGCAATAACAATTTAACAAACCAAATTCACAATCTTGATATTCATACAATACAAGTAATAGACCATAAAAACATACCTGTGGATGACTTTGTCCAATTCGCACCAAAAGTGACTGTATCAATTCCCTCACAGCACGGTTATTAGAATGTATCCTGGCAATTATTTGAGGCAAAACCACCAGCCATGTGTTAATATTAACATGTGCAAACCCTGTCTGTAGTGCCATTTGGACTTCTGCAGTAGCTCCATGGTTGAACCACAATGTAAGAAGACGAAGAATATCCTGAACCACATAACAGTTTCCACAGAGATCATCAGCAATATCTTGAAATTACATGATAAATGATATACAGGAAATACACTGCTTCCTAAGAGCAGTGTGCCGACCAATTTCACTATACTGAAATGTGAATAATAAATTTCATTTTGTGCTTTTATCTGGTCATAATAAGATACATAATCATACATATATTTTTATCTTTATAAATAACAACTACTTTAAGTACGTAGGTTCACACTTAAATAACTTCAGCAGATATTAAAATGGAAGCATGGATGACTTTCTTATATGATATCAAACACACTGCAACTCACATTCAAGAACCTAAATTTGTAGAGCCATTGCAAGACATAGAAACCAAAAAGGTCTTGAAAATTACTAAAGTTCAAACAAAGCAAGTGATTTTATATAATAGAGAAATTTAAATGATAAAAATCAAATGAAAAAGCTCGGCTCTTCAAATGCAGTACAAAGACAAACCGAACATAATATGCCAAATACACAAATCTGGCTCAGGCTGAACAGGTAAGACCAGAATGACATTCATGTTGCAAGTCAGGCTCAGTAAAGGAATACCATTTACCTGTAAACTATCATCAACACCTTTAGTATTGGCCGAACATGCTATTGAGTGAAAATATCCAGTGACTGCCGAAACAACGAACTGTGAAGCAACACTTGCATAACCTCTTACAGTATAAAGAGACATCACTGCTGTATTGAACAGCGCCCATGTGTGCCATGCCCTTGCCCATTTATTGGCATATTGAGTTGCATTGCGGAAGGCAGCAAGGATTTCTATACAAAATGAAAAACAATCAACAGAAGATCGATAACATCTGCAGACCAGGAACAAAATAAGCAACAAATACCTTGTATAGAATCATCATCCAATCCAGGAGAAAGAGTCCATTTCCAGGATCCAAGTCTGAGATACACACGGGCAAGAAGTGGAACACTTGGACTACTACAGCTCATCAAGCCAGTTGGAGTATCTGGTTGCATACTGGGTGCACTTGAAAGCTCTATTGCCAAATTCTAAACAATATTGTCATAGCCAAGCAATATTCACAGTAAGAGATTTGCAAAGTACATAGTTCATAAGTAGTTGAAGCAGAAGTACTTGCTCATTGGTGCTTTTAAAAAAAGGGAAATATTTTCTACCTGCAGCCTTGCAAATGCTTCCTTGCGCTTAAGGTCCTCTCCAAGTGACCATTGGTATTCCAAATATGCAAGCATCACTTGTGGAGGCCCATGGTACCGCACGCTTTCATGAGATGATTCAGGATCATACTGAACACAATTAAAACAATCTTAAGTAAACAGACAAGATGAGAATACATGCAATGCTAATATCTTTTGATACTTATGCACCACCAACCTGTAAGAGTTTGACTAAAGTAGATCTAGCCTGACTAATTCGACCACTTTTCCGACAAAGGGAAGCAAACTTAAGCCAAGTGTCAACATCTTCTGTAGGAGGTAGAACAAGTGCCCTAACTGCTAAAAGAGCTTGCCATACCTGCATATTCAAGCATGATCCAATTCAGTAAACCAACCATGAATATGTGTATTTGCATGCATAAGTTCTTGAACTGGGGTTAATTCACAATGCTCCTAAGCAAGATTTTACTCCAGATTTTGAATCTTTGAGGACTTTGGTATAGTAAACAAGACCTAGTGTTTAAGGTGTAGTCTGCTGGGTTGTCCAGCCCATGACAAATTTCCTAAGCTTATTAGGACTAATAATTTGAAGGATACGAATCCTATTACCAATTGAAGAAGTTTTCAAGTACTTGGTAATCAAATTCCAATTAGGATTAGATTTCCTAATTGATGAAGCTCACTATCGTGGCTATATAAGGAGACTTGATAAGAATAGTACCTCGTTTTCTTTTTCTTTCTAGTTGTTCATCAAGTCTTGAACCTAGAGGCTTGATATGATATTTTGTTGTACATTATTGATCTAGTGGAAATTCATTGTTGCTGCCCCATGGACAAAGGCATAGCCGAACCACGCTAATTCTTGGTGTTCTTTATCTTCTGGCTTATTTCTTGCGTTTCTTGAGTTTTTTTTTTTCCCATTCTTAAACGTTTTCACAACATAGCCCACATAATGTGACCCATCAAGAGGCAAGAAGGGGGGAAATAACTGTGCATAGAATAGAGCTATGCCATAGACCCTCTTCTCCTGATAACCCAACCTGATGATATGGAGGCACCAAATGGAACTGAATGGAACAGGCTAGGTCTCTTAGGTTCTTATGGAGCAACAGCAATCACACAATTATTTTCCAGTATCTATAGGTATTAAGATTATATATACTATAATATGGACATATCGAACCACATAGAAACACAAGATTAAGGGTCGGCAGGTTGACATTGACATCAAAATCTATATCTCCCGAGAAGTAAACTTGATTACTTACAATATGAAGCAAGTGATCAGTAATGATGATAGCTCAATCGAAAAGGTTACAAGAAGAAAGTTTATGTATCCAAATGTTTGCAAAAGTCCCATTGAGCCTTTTATTTATTTTGACAGTTATACAGAAACTAGCTATAAGCCTATAATGTATAATTTATAAAGCATGTTTACCTCAACATTACGTTTTGCACCTTGTATCCGCTCATTCCACATATTGCGAATAAGGGCTCGTCGTCCCTCAGCAACAGTGTTCCCCGGAGGAAGTGTGCAATAATCAATGACCTGATCAGAGATCTTTATATTATGATTCATAGTACAAATATAAAGGAAGAGGGCAAAAAAAAAACACTCAATTGACCCTCATGCCTCCCCCTCCCACCCCAAAAAAAAACAAAAAACAAAAGAGCAAACCTCCTCAAGTTCTGATAGCTGCTGAACACGGACCATATTGCTATATGCACGTTCATAGCTCTCCAAAACCTAAACAATAAAGAATGCCAATAATAAAAAATCTAATAAGAGAAACTATTAAATGTTGAATTCTATTGTAAAAACAACATACTAGGCTGCCAAGTTAATGAAAATAACTAAGACCCCATATTAGTAACAACATAACTCTTCCGAAAAAGGACTGTACAGCTTGTTGTGACCAAGTGTTTCAAACCATAAGATTTTCACAATCGATTGAGAAATTTCTTAGTATTTCTTTCAACCTTTCAGAGAAACATAACCTCGCGATACACCATATCACTCTTATGCTGTAGTCCATATATTGCTTCAACATCAATACAGTCCTTACTTTCAAATTCCAACAGAATGCTTCAACATCAGCATGTGAAACTCGATCACGTGGGCTCATAGACTAGGAAGCTTATAGACGAATGCAAAAATTTATAAAGATAAAAAATGTAGACTCACCAAAGCAGCAAGTTCTGTTGCCAAGCATTTCCTAGCTCTCTCAACATACTCCCGTGCTTCATCATACTGTATCCGAAAACAATAGAGAACAAAATGAAACAGGTCATATACAATAAGAAACAAAGAACTTTCGCAAAAATGTTGAGGCACCCTATATTAGTTTACACAATACTTATGATATCCTTTAGCTACAACGAAAACTTCGTAACTGTTCTCTTTTCTGTAAGTAATATATATATAATATAGAATAATATAAACGGACTTGACTGTATAACAAACCTTGTATGTCAAATGCTAAATGACGAATTGAAATCATCATACAATAGGCGACGAGATAGATTCTGTTTCATTTAAAAAGAGTGGCCTTTTTTAACCAGCAAATAGAATATACGTTTATACTAGAGATTTTCGCATTTATTAAGATAAAATGTATTGACTATTTACTAACAAAACGCATTTCTGTCAAATGATTTTGGTGTCCTTATGTCTTGTCAGGTTGATTCTTGAAGTACAATTCACAACTTGTTCTTCCCATTATGTTAGGTTGAAAGAATATTACACAAAAGAGTAACATGGATATTTCATGATCTTAAAAAGGTAATATAAAACCTTGTTTCATTAAAAAGAATCATATGAGTAGAATTATTATATTAAATTATCAAAAGTACAATAGGACCAAAATGCTTTATACCTTTCCTCTTCGAACTAACAAAACAGCTCTAAAGAATGTGCCATTACTGCTTCCATCACCACTAGCAGCAGTGTTCCCCAAACCCCTAAGTTTGGTTTCATCACCATCATCTAACCGAGACACATATTCTGCCATTTGATCCCACTCCCCCATGTTCCAAGCAGCTTTTGCAGCCTGGTACAATCAAATGCATAAATATTATTACGGAAGCAAGCAGGACATCAAGGTGCCCTGTTTAATCACAAACCAACCATTGGTGCCATTTCCAATCGAGCAGCCGGCTCAGCTGGGGTCCAGTATTCCTTGAACAGGTTGTTAAGCTCCTCCCATCGTGCCAAAGCAGCAAGGCATCGCATCCGACCTACAGAAGCAACCGATACAAAGCATATTCAGAAACTAGTACAAGCAAAAAATGATCCCAGATTACAAAAAATTTAACATCACAATGTAGTAACAGTAAATTAAACAAATTTAATTGCACATTAACATCTAAAGCAACAACAATAATAAAATAAGCAACATGGACCTAAAGTGGCATCCAAAACAAGATGTGGACTCGATGCTTGGGAGGCTTTTGCAGTGTAGGCCTTGAGAGCATCATCCCATCGTTGCAACTTCTCATACCTAAACAAGTACAACATGATATGAGTGATATTCTCTTTTTTCTTTTCTTTTTCTTTTTCCTTTTTTTTTTTTTTTGGTAAGGAAAACTTGTATTCATTGACTTAGAAAATAGTACAAAGATGCAGTGAACAAGGTATGATATGAGTGATATTCTTTTCCAATGTCTTTATAAAAATAAGTTGAAATTGAAGTTACTTTCTTTAATTAAATAATGAAAATTGAGTAAAGGGCATGGAGGAGCACAAACCAATTATAAAATTAAATCCAAAAGTACACCCAAAAATAGAATTTTTTTTTTTAAGTGAAAAAAGGCTCTTGAAATTCACATCATCAAAGAAACCATAGCAAGAAAATGAAATATTTCAAGGGCATGAAAATTATTGGAGTATATACTACTCAAAATTACCATGACTCTTTTAGTTGAACATCCAAATGTTGTTGGGCATGGGTCAATATTCCAACTGCAGCCTGAGAAACACAAATTTATTAATAAAATGGTCGGGCAATACATGTTCAAAGGGATATCAAACCTCATAATATAGTAGTGAATGAAGCGGTTTAAAAAAATTTCTTTTACAGGAAACCTCATGCTG
The DNA here is from genome assembly GCF_965620075.1 of Prunus avium. Classification (NCBI taxonomy): domain Eukaryota; kingdom Viridiplantae; phylum Streptophyta; class Magnoliopsida; order Rosales; family Rosaceae; genus Prunus; species Prunus avium. Next base: position 32,709,019 of record NC_142291.1, read on the forward strand.
GTGTAACTGGTTGTTTATATGTATAAGTGCTTCAACTACAGCAACAGGGTTGGCATCCATCTTCTTGGAGCGTGCTCCTTCAAATTCCATTTCTTTGTAATGCAAGGCCTTCGCAAACGCACGACACTGACATGTATAGATAAAGTAAACATACATGAAACATGTAAGACAGATTGCAAAATTCAACACCACCATCTCCACCCAAACCAAACCCAACCCTCCCCCCCCCCAACCAAAAAATTAGCAAAGAAGTAAAGAAAATAAATAATTTTACCTTTTCCGCAAGAGCACCAAGCAGGCGAATGTCTATAGGAAGAGGTTTCTCATCATGTTCCATGAACTCTGCCTTCAGAATCAATTAATCAAACAAAATCAACAAAGTCAGACATTAGAAAGTAAGTTGCTATCTCATGCCAAAGAAATTTGAAGCAGTACAACATAGTTTCCTTTCTTTTCTTCTCCAAGTTTCCATATAGAACCTAAAGTTGTGTACTTTAGATAATAAATTTCAACAAGCATCAAACCATATGAACAGCTCAGATGTACAATGTACCATAGCAATATAGTTCAGCAGGCAGAGATGCTCAAATAACAAGAATAATTTCATTTGCAGCTTCTTATGTTACATCTATTTTAGGAGTAATCCATATGCTCAAAAGACATACCAAATTAAGAAGTGTTGCCAAAATTTCAGGAGGAATATTAGGAGATGAAAATGCCATCTCCAAACTCCGAACTAACTGTTTCTGACTAGTCTCATTTAGCTGTGCCCAACAGCTAACAAAACCCGCTGCAAATAACTCGCGCCCAACAAATGGCTGCAAAATGCAGGAGATCAGAACCCAAACTCCAAAGGAAAGAATGTACACATTAGTATTATATGCAATACCTGCAACTGAGCAAGCCTTGCACAAGTTCGTAGGGCAGGAGAAGGAGACTCCTTGAGAAGCTCAATACTAAAATGTCTCATCCATTCTGCCCAATCTTCTTTGGTACTGCGTTGAGAAGCCTCTCCAGCATTGCGTAACCGACTATCATTAACCTGTATGTAACTTGTAAAAGTCAAATAATCAACTTACAGCTAAAATAAAATAATAACAATATTATCATAAAAAGAGATGGGAAGGCAAAGCCGATTGGATATAGCCAGATCTATGCATTTTTAACACACACGTAAGCAGCATAAAGAAACAGGAACCACTAGGCTGACATAGAATAGAAAATAAAATAATAGGGATTATGTTATAACATGAAAAAGAAAACAAAACCAATATAGCGTAACCCTAGCAAATTCTAATAGCAAATAGAAAGAAAAATTGCCATGTTTAACAACCACATTAGATAAACAAGAGTTTAAGAAAAAGGTCCTATAGTAATAACTATATAATATGTGCTGTGTTTGACACCAACCTCTATACTTGCAAAACAGTTGTCACTAGATTAGAAGTGGCTATGCAATATCTGATCTGCTTGACATTTTATTCCTAATATCATTACATTTACATCTAAATTCCCCAGAAACTGCTAGCCCCAAAAAGACACTGCCTTAGACATGTTCAAATGTCCAAATACAATCTTACATCAAAGTAACCCAGTCATTACCTAGACTTTTTCCAGGGCACTTGGTCTTCCAACACATTTGGACTGCTGACAAACATAATAGCATGAAAATTACAGAACGTGTAATCACAGGAGAGATACCTGATGGCTTCGGAGTTGTTTCTGCACATCAGACCCATCATCATAAGGGTCAATCTCCAAATCACTCAAACGGTCAGTGATAACCTCCACTGGAAGTCGCCGACTTAATCTTTGAGCAGCTGTGCTCCCCAAAATTAGCGGTTCTCGTCGCTGCAAACGACCTTCGATTTCCTCGAATTCTTTATGCTGATATGAAATAACCTTGTTTACTTAATATCTTCAGAAGAAAGAAACCACAAACAATTTATTTTTAATGAAAAACATTTGGAAATAAAGGTAGGGGATGAGGAAGACCCGTAAGCGATGTTTCAACAGAAGTTTGTGTATTGATGGGATAAAAATGGTAAAGTCCTCCCCAAGGGCATGAGCTAGACAACAAAGCGCATCAACAGCATCTTTCCGGAGCTCGTCATTCTTCCTGTAGTACAAAAGTTCAAACAATTGAGAGTGTTAGATATGTAACTAAAAATCAAGAGACACATCTCATAAAATACCACAGAGTATTTAAGACGCCAGATCATTCCCCAGCTGAAAGTTCTAACATCAAACCAAATAAAAAAATTCTCAAACTATTGATAATCTGTAACCATGACACAACCTCAGAAATATTCAGGAGATACACCAAAAAAAGAAACAGCAACTCAAGCATACTTATCCACATGTTAATAGAACAGCATTAAAAAAAAGGAAAAGGAAAACATGAAAAAAAAAATTAAAATCTAGAGCATAACCAAGTTAGAGTGATCATCACTGATCTATTAACAGCACACATCAAAAGCACATCCTCAAAATTTTCGGGCAATACAAAAATGGAATCACAGTCACTATGATCTCTAAACTAGAGAGAAATTAAAGTTGAAGTCCTAACGTTAACCATCCATCATTATGATATAAATTATGTCTGAAACAGTAATAATAAAAATGAAAAGAAATTACAAAAATTAGAACCGGATGGAAGCAAGCTGTCATTAATTGTTCTAAACCAACCAATAAATATGCAATTGTAGCCAAAAAAGAAAAAGATATAATGTAGTAGTTACAAACTGCTGAAAAACCATTGACAGAAAAGTTTGAATATTTCTAGAAAGTTTGTCTAAAACTAAAATAGTCAAATAAAATAGAAAAGAGGGTGTGTTTAAGCAACTTAGTTACCCGCCGAAGACAATTTTTTATCGAGGTCGAGAAAGACCAACATTTGCACAAGGAGATCAAATCATATAGCTAAGCATGATGGACAAGGTGATGCAAATGTGAAATAACATATACTATTCAAAGCCAAGGAAAGAGGAAACAGACCCATCTAAGACTAGCTTCAAGTGATGCACAAGAGAAGATATGTGACCAGTAACCTGAAAAAGAAAATAACACATCACAATCAAGATTCAAGATAGCACTGAATTATGTTTTTTTTACTTAAGAAAGGAACACGGGGTGTGATGACAACCTGCACACGAGGGATCAATTTTGTCAAAGTTTTGATAGCAGCACGTCTTATATCCACTGAAGCATCCACTTTAAACAAGCGAATGAGTGCAGGAAGAAGCAGATGCATATGTTCATCCAATGTTCCTACATTTTGAAGCTGAAATGAGTCTTTACAGGTTGGCATATATATACTCCAAACTAGTCGCATACAATGCTTTTTGAGCTCTAACAGAGGAAACCATTTTGTTCTTTTGGAACTTAAAAGACCCATACAGCCAGCCTTGGTGCCTTTTGAGCAGAAAGCCCAAAACCTTTTACTTCTAAATCTCAAAAGATAACAAGCAATCCAATAGAAAAGGCTACAAGAACAAAGCTAACCATCATATATACATTTTCTCATTATTTTGGGTTCTATCTTGCAAGAAAGAAAATTTTCCAAGCAGGATTCTCAAATACAGATATTCTACTCTGTAAGTGTTAAAAAGAAGATATCAAATTATATATCTTGCCTGTATTTTACATGTAATTCACAAAATGCAATTCCTCCTTTCCCCTTTACGATTTGTACTGCAACTACTCTTCAATAGATTGCATATTCACATGGCCAATCTCCTTAAATAAACTAAAATTGACTTGAAGAATTTGACTGTCATATTTACTTTCTCATTGTTAATAAACTAATTCAGTCTTCAGCTTGACAGGTATTTTTTCATCAGACGTGAATTTCTAATATCAATAGTTGAGACTATTTGCTAAGCTAATTTAAATATCAATATTCATGATAATGAAAAATGAAGAGTACTAACCACCAAACACTTCAAGGGTACGGAGGATGTCAAGAACATAAGTATAATCATTATACCGTTCTGCATCACTTAGAACTTGAATACAACATGGAAGAATAGCAGGAAGGTATGTTCGGAATTCATCATTAAGAGCTAAGCAAAGCTGCTCCACTAGATGCAGAACCTGAAAAAGATTACAGAAGAATAGAAAATAATCACACTGGTACATTCAAGCACTAAAGATCAATCTCATGATGAGTAATTGGAACCAAAGAGAAAAGGGCAAGCTTACTGGATAGCCAAGTTGAGGACGGCCTGCAGCCGGAAAACTGAAGGTTGACCATAGTTCTGAAATTAGAATGAGTAACTCCTGCAGATACTTCCGGACGTGCTGCACAGCACATCAAACCCACATATGATCATCAAGAAATCCTCCACAATCATTACATGTGTGAAAACTTAGAAAGTGTCACGACATCGTAATATACCTGACGCACAATAGATACTAGAATTCCAAGCTTCCATGTTATAAAATCCTTTAAAGCATCATCACATGTACGGACTATATGGAAGAGATCAGGCAAAACCTACAGGGAAGCAGAGTAAAAACGCACAACTTAAAGCCAGAAACACCACACACAAAAACAGCAAATACACCAGTTTATAAACCGTCAATGAGCTAAACAAAATTCAAGATGAAAATGGACAGTTGAAGAATATTGATAATGAATTTGTTTCTTTCAAAAATAAATAGAAATGGACTTACTGAAACATGAATAAACTTAGCTTATGTTTCGTACAAAAATGGAAGGCAACATATCAAATAGTTCCCAATTATGAAATTTAAGGTTTAACAAGAAAGCGGATGTACACAGTTCACACACATATCTGTTAGTACACGTATGCATGTGTGTGTACCATAAAAAAAAATCCAATCACAATTGAAACAATTATATACCAACCTTTGGTAAGTATGGAACACAACCAAGACCCATTGACTAACCTCACAATGAAAAAAAGACAATGTTAGACGTCAAGAAAAACTACATGAATTAATAATAATAGTAAATAACACTCTTATAAGAAGAGTATATCAAATAAACAGAAATTAAATTCCTTTATGCTAAATACCTTGAATATAAACATAAGGGATCCGACCACCTTTAGGTGGTAAGTAGCAAGTGAAGGGTCCCTAAGTATACGCATGAGAGAATTGATTGCAACCTGTAGTCATAACATATGCAACAAGCAAATATGACAAAAGTCATTTATCATATTCATGTACATAATATGTGCGTAGATTTTCAATTGTAGGCATGGAAAAAGTCGTAGATCAGCACAGCCCATTGATTGTGAAGTCAATGCTAACGCAATCAGCAGCAATGAGGAGCATCATGCATTTTTATATATATTTATAGACATAATATAATTCAACAACAAAGGTCATTTAGCAGGTTGATGTGCTACCGTGGAATAATAATCTTCAGATGTTGCAAATGATGGCCACAAGTCCATAGGCAATTCATCCACAGATTGAATGTGTTGACCAGATTCACTTGCATTACGTGTAACATCTCCATGTGGCCCGGGCAAACTTTGCTGATTTCGTTTATGCACATGAGGGTCTAAAGCACCCATAATTCCAAGAACCTGGAGAAGCCCAAGAGCAGTTTTTAACATAAAAAGTTGGTTACGACTAATAACCATGCAATCTGGTTAATAGGTATACCTTTAGTACTTCACGTCTTGTAGACCATGCTAATTCACCATTCAGCAACTTCAAGAGTAAGCCAAGTAACAGTGGATACTCATTGTATGGAGTTATTACATACCTGTCAAAATCAAAGAATAAATTTTCCAGACACTTTACAACATGGAATACAGATACATGAATAAGTGGAAAGGCTATACATAAAGCAATTTCAGGAACTAGAGTTTCAACGCTTGCGCTATTTTAGTCTACCTGTCAAACTTCTCAAACCAGAGTCTTCCCAGCTCACTAGAACATGCAAGACCTAATAGAATAATTAAATATTGTTGGCTCAGACCTCAAGGGCAAGACCGAGGCATGAAGGGAAGTACTACAATATTTAACCATTATTGGCTGGGTTCTAACAGCTTAATATTTGAGATTAGCAGTTACTTGCCATAAAAGCTTTGGTAGCCATGAGATCTTTTGTTTAGATCCCTGACATAGAAAGCTCCGAACTTAAGAACGGGGGAGGCGAGGTTTGCAATAACATTGTATACTAACTCGAATACCACATATTGGCCCCTTCAGTGGTAGGAAGAGGCCCACATATTGGCCCCTTCTTAACAGTTCTCTCTCTCTCTCTCTCTCTCTCTCTCTCTCTCTCTCTCTCTCTCTCTCTCTCTCTCTCTCTCTCTCTCTCTCTTCAGAAGGTTTTATATATAAAACTTGAACAATATTAGAAATACGAAGAACGAGACATCCATCATCCAATTTCTATTAGTTGTGGCTTCTTGGATTAATAATAACTCAACATTCTGATCAACAACATTTTAATCAGTTATACACCTACCCTATATTAATTTCTCTTTTACTTTATTAACAAGAAAAATGCAAAAAAGAACCCAAGTTTAACATGAATGACAAATTTGACAATGATGTGCTCATCAAATAAGTTTACCAAGCACAAGCATCTTGAAGTTGTTTCTAACTCACAATAAAAACTGAAAGAAAGAAAAAAATTAAAAGAACCTACACACAGTACATACCCAGTGCTCTGTACAACTTGACCAAGAGTGGCAACTGCCACTTCCCGTTTTGTGACAGCTGCTCCATCCAATAAAGCTTCAACAATCAAAGGCATAAGCTCCGGAATGTATCTTCGCATTGCAAAACCACCCTAGATTTTTAAAAAAACCAAACAAACAAAAAAGAATACAACATTCAGATTAGTACAGCACCAAAAGATTTTACAACATAATGGGAGTCCAACCATACATAAGCGACAAAAGCATATATCAGCAACTTTTGGAGACCTTAAAGAATAAAATGAGCCCCTAATAGAACGAATGTGACTCCATAAGTGATCCGCCAGTAGAAAAAAAATTGTGAAGAACTTCCCAGCCCCAAGAAAAGATCGTAGGCAAGAAAGTCTAAACATATGCAACAAAGATTTCCAAAGCAGAGATTTCATTTGCCACTAATACTCCAGAGTAACAAGATACACAGACAATATTGGAGAGAGGTAAACAAAACTAACTGCCTTGTGTCAAGTTTTGAATAACATTTTGCAATAAAAAAACATATGCTGGTTCAGAAGAACTTATTTTGTGGAAATTTACCCTCTTTTTTTTTTGGCACAGATAGACACCTTGTTTGTCTCTTCCATGCTTTATTTCTCATATTTAATAAAGTTGTCAGTGTCTTATCCCACAAAGAATAAAAAACCAAAGAGAGAGAACCTAATATGATCTCATGTCCTTCACAAACTATGCATCAGACACCTCAAATCCACCACCAAAAAGAGTTCCTTCGTTCCATATAAATAAATAGCACCATGATGGACTAAAGCCAAATATACCCACCACTCTAGCAAGATCCCCAACAGTTACAAGAACTCCACTAATAATGCCATTATTTGCATTGACACCGGTGCCATCAATAAGTCTTGCTACGAGTGCCTGCAAAATCAGACCTTCACTATGAGATAAGGGGAAAGAACACAAATTGACAGGACTAAAATAAACAAAACATGCCCTGAATGACCTATTACACCTTGTGTATTGGAGCAATATATGGAAGTATTAGCCGTTCACAATTCCGTATTAAACAACCGAGTAACTTCGCACTTTCTTCCCGGCATTTGGTATCTGCACTGCTGACATAGCAAGAGAAGTCAATATATGACACTTTCCATTCCAGTATTAATTTATGCAACTGTAAGTAACCTCTTACCAAAAAGAAAAAGAAAAAAGAAAAAGAAAAAGAAACTGTAAGTAACCATAATTCATAGTCCTTTCACATCACCTCTGCCCCAGGTAAGTCAGCAACTGTATGAGATGGCGTCGAAGTGCTGGAAGGACATAAGCAGGATTTTTTTCTGACAACCTCCCAGCCACAGAAATTGCAAACTCTCGAACATCAAAATCCTGTAACAATATCATAGTATTTTTACAACCCCATAAACCTTCAATATTACACAAAGGAACAAATAATTTTCACAAACTGAAATTTGTTACAACAAATATTTAAATAAATTTAACAATCTACATTCCAACAAAGACCATACATAACTTTGCACATTAATATGGTAGATAAAGCAAACAGAAAAAAATATATATATCTAATATCACCTGCATAAACAGCAAAGCTTACATATCCAATATAGCACAATAATCATGAACAATTTATCTAGAGTGAAAAACACACCTCATCATTTAAAGCAGCAAAAACTGCGCTCAGACTATCAGCCTGCGCCAAAAAATCATCAAAACCTCTATTCCCATGCAGAGAGGAAAAGATTGAATGGCGAACAATAACATCAGCATCTGCAACAGCTTCGATGAGAAGCTTTTCCACAATCTGCAAAAAGGCCAATTTCCAGCTAACAAGCATATACTAATAAGGTGGAAAAATATTTAAGATGATTATTGAATGAGATTTTGTGACTTAACATGATAAATTACCTTAAAGATATTTGACAAATTATAACTTGTAAAAAGAGCTATCTAAGAGTTTAAAACCTAATGCATATCTTCAATACAATTTTCTATCTGAAATATAGTTATTTTACATTTATTTGGAAAAAGGTACAATCACATACTACTGAGAACAATATGTCCACTAGAACCAAATCTAAAATATAATCAAATACAAGAGATTGCATTATAACCAGTTCCTCCAATAAAACAGTTGCCTTCCAATCTGCAAAGATGGAAACAAAGGAAGGTCCCCAAACTTTGATGAATGGGTATGTTTTAAAAGTTTTCATATGATTCGTATCAGCATATGTGGACTGGAGGTGTATAATCGAAAGGTAGGCATTTATTGGAAAAAAAAGGCCAAGGCCTAAGGTTTTCATGATCTTTCTCATCAATAATTTGAAAATAGAAGAGAAATTAGACAAATATGAGGAAACATACTGCTGAACATAACAAGAAGCACAAAATTGGTTTTACAGCCTACAAACAACTCAAAAGAATCCACAGTGTGGAATATGTAGCATAATTTATTATGTTCAAAACCATACCTCCTCAACAAGACGTCGTCGCTTTCCTCGATTGGACCTACCCGAAGCATATTGCACACCAGAAAAGGAATTTGCAACTAATCTGCAACAACAGAGGGCAGCATCTTTTCGGACGGCTCCATCGTCATCATCCAAATATACAACAACTGATTCTCTCGCAAACTCAAGAAGGTCATGGCCCTAGACCATATATTAACTTATGTGTGAGATTAAAGATGCAACTAGGATTCACAATGGACATTGGTATGCACACAAACCTTGAAATTAAAACGAGCTAGAGTCTGCAAAGCAAGCTGCACGAGGGCTGAACCACTGAGGTCCGAGACTTGCTGAGGCATATTCATTAAATTTCCTCTACCCATGCCAACAGCTGACCTTCCCTGAGGATGATGGGATTTTGAAAGAACCACTGAAATGCAGTCAAGCAACCGATCTTGGATGGTAGGCAGCAAAGATGGAATACTGAAATAACAAAATTGTGCATGTCAGTTCACTTGGATGACTAATCACCAAATTTGTGCAAGGAGAAGCTCTTGAACAACCCAGTGTACCTGGTAGTAATCTGCTCAAGGGCCTCAACAAGCGTAGGGGAAAGGCCAGCAGAGAACATAACATCCAAAAGACCACAAACATGAGGTTCCATGGCAGGCCCCATTGCTTTTGCAATGTTTCCAACACAAGCCAAAGCCTCAAGCGAGGGTCTACCTCTACGTGGAGCAATCTGTAGAACAAATGATAAAATGACAGTCAGAGATATGTCCACCATCACAATTATAACCCATAACCTACAGGCAAAATAAATAACACAGCAGAGACAAATAAATAACGTGAGGACAGTAAGGTGATAAATAAATAAGTTGAGGACCAAGGTCAGTCAAGTTGACATACCGCATCACGTAAGTGAGACGTAATTGTCGGCAAATAGTGGACAAGTTCCCCGTCCAAAGCACCAGCCATCTCCCCAAGGGCAACAAAACCACTGGAGCGCTCAGCTGGTATTCGCAAAACAGCAAGAATATGATTCATACATATCTGCGAGAAATAGCACTACATTACATATCCTGGGTGATAAACAAAAAAGATAAGTGAAACAGAGTTCAACCTGAACATTCTGCCAGCCAGTTACAATTTCATAATAAAGGACAGTTGACAAACCGTTAAGTAGTTTGTGACAAATCGATCACGCAGAAAATGAGCAATTCGAGGTAGCAACGAAGTTATGCTCAGGCGAACCAGCCTATCGCGGTGCTCAAGATATCTAAGGACAATTTCTGCAACTTCTCTGTACCTTGACATCATAAATTCACCTGTATTCCTGCCCAGATGAAATGAACCTTTTTTAAACCAAGGGACACATTTGATAGCTGAAGGAGGAGCAAATGATGACTAGGTTAAATAACAAGATAGCACAAAGTAGCATAGCACATGTACATTTTCAGATAGGCACCAGCGCTTCCAGTCTCACTAAATCACATGAATTTTAAATAATTTTACTTGCTCCAACATTGCTACCACGTGTACCCATTTGGGTTTCCCTAGTCTACCATTATCACCATATGTGCTTCACCTAATGGAATACAGTCACTACTACAAGGTCGCATAAAATACATGCAAAAACTTTATTCGAGCAAGCAAGAATCAATCACAAATATTTGTGTAAATGACTGTGATGAGAGAGAATGATACTTATAGTGAATGGCAATCATATTTACACACCCAAACAAATTATCATCTCTATGAACTCTACCAACCTCAAAAGCTCTCCAACTGCAAGTAAAGAACCATGTATGCTGTGAACAGAAGCATTTTTACCCAACCCATCCTGAGTGGCCTCAAACATACGATAATACCATTGCACACGCCAGCGTGTCTCACGTTTCTCAATAACACCAAGGCAAGCACGCAGAGCTTCCACAGCTCGCTCTCGAATAGGCAACATCGGATCCCTCAAAGCAACCCAAATAGCATCAACAAATTCAGGTACATGAACATTGAACACTGTTGAAGCATTTTCTGCCATTTCCTATAATAACAAAACATAGCGTTACGGAAATATTTACTGTATTGAAAATTGCTAAGGAAGCAAAAAGCAAAAGTTCCATGAGAGGATATTCTTTTTAAATTTTTTAAGAAGAGAAGCTCCATCAGATGATATGGCAAGTTTCCTGATGTGCAAAAGGAGTACAAAAGCAATATTGTTGCACTTACTTTCAAGATCAAGACAGCAGCAAAACGTCGATACTCGACTCTATCCCCGCGCAACCACCCCAGAGCAATTTTTATCTAAGAGACCAAGGCTTATCAGATGCTTCACAAACCGCTTCAAATCAGATTACGTTATGTTAAAGGAGAGTAAAAAGAAAAAGGCAACAAACCTGGCGTTCCACTTCATCTGCAGTCATCGCTCCCCCTGCTCTGGCTAGATGGCCCAGAACTCTACTAGCTAGGACCAAAATATCTGGATCACGCTTTACCTCAAACACAGTACGTATGTAATTAGCAAACTTTGAAACCTTTGAGGAATTCTCTCCAAATGCCACATCTATCAACTCATCAATAGCTCTTAGAGCTCCTAAGTTCTCCGCAACATCACTGCTCTCCAGAAGAGATGAAATCCGATCATACAACTGATCCATGAAACGGGAAAATGCTTCTCCACTGAGGTCACGGGCTTCTTCTTCCAGATGCTTCTTCAAAGCTAATGAAGCCCCCTCCTGCATAGAACAGAATTATAGAGTTTAAGCAGCTTTAAGTCTTCTTGTATGGCACAAGGATAAATTAAAAAATTTGAAGGTAACCTTCAAAACAATAGAGCCCTCGAGACTACTAGCCTTACTTCAGTTAAAGCAAGTGTAGTGATTATCTGAGAAGCTATCCAAAGTATAGTGAGAAAGAGTTCTCAAATTTACTTAAAATCATAAAATTCACAACTTGCTTTATCCACTAAACATATTAGTCCTCCATTAATTGAAAACCAGAAATTCGCCCTTGCCATTTTGATTTTACTTCCACTGTCTAGTCAGGAAGTAACAGAACCGAGAAAGAGAGAAAAAAATTTCATTTTACCGAGAACCAAACAGAAAATACAGAGAACCATTAAAATTCCTCATATGTGACTGACCTTGGGGTTGCCTCGGGTGCAGAGGTCAGCAAGGACGCGATTGAGCGCGTCGAAACTGCCTCCGCCGGGTCCGGCAGAGGCGGGACCGCAGAACCTGATGGACTGCCCCGAGACCGCCATCTCGCTGAGGCTCCCCAAACCCTAAACACCCAACGCCTCTCTCTCTCTCTCTCCGTATCCAATCAGATCTTCAAGGCATCGAAGCTCTCGGGCCCGGACCGGAGACGATGAGAAAAATTACGACAATAAATATAGACGTTGCGCAAATAGTTGCAGAGCAGAGTAGAGTAGCGAGCTCTGTAGGATTTTAGGCTTAGAATTAACGCAAGCAAAGCAAAAGGCAAAGCCTCGGTTTTTGGCTTTGGCCTTGGCTATTGCGGCTGTGTAATTTTCTTGTTAGTTTTTGGTTTTGGTGCGCTTGATCATGCTCATTCATTGCCAACTCAACCCTTTTTTTCTTTCTTTTTTTATTTTTTATTTTAATTTCTGCTTACTATAAATGTAAAGGGTAAATCCTATTTCTTATAAGGAAATGTTGATAAATTATAAGGACATTAGACAGATTAGTTGGCCAATACATTGTGCATGTCCTCTTACGCTTGAGTTCGAAGCTCGTACTTGTATATTAAAATAATTTAAAATATCGCTTTGTCAAAATAAAATAAAAATTATTTACAATTTTCCTTACTAGAAAACAAAAATTTACGTTCTTTCAGTTTGTAGTTATTTTAGACATAAATATATTGATAATAATAATAATAATAAAGAGTCATGTGTAATTTACCAAGAAAAAACGTCATATGTAATAATGTTGGCTTAATTCAATGGGTGCTTCTGTACAAAAAGAAAACAGTTGCACGCCTATTACAATGGTGTGTGTATTTTTCTTATGAATTTTCTTTTGATTAAGGCTTTTTTTTTTTGGTATTGAAGTGAAACCTCCTGATGAGTTTCCCAAAATGGTAACAACAATTCATATTAATTTACGATCGCCCCGTCTCAGCATAAAATAAACATTAATGATGATTGGATTAATTTACAGTTTCTGATTGTTTAAGTTGAATTGATTAAGCCCCAATGATGATTGGATTTTAGGAAGAAGTCTGTCTGTTTTCGAAGCTATATGTTCTTTTGACTTAGTTCTAGTACTTGATCATGGCTTTTGACTTTTTGTTGCCTTACAATTTTGTTGGAGTTAGTTTCTGTTTGGTGCAGTTTTGCGCACACTGCACTGTAGTTTTACACACACTGCATTGCAGTTTTTTTTTTTTTTTTTGGTTACAAGGCAGGCCGAAGCCAGAAAAGAAAAAAGCTAACAAGGCACAGCCCTACTTTGGGCTCTTCCTAGATCATCATCCAGCAACAAGCTTGAGAGGGAGACAGGAGCAGACTCATAGATATGAAGGCCCAAGGGTAACTCGTACCCCAAGTTAGCAAGGTGATCAGCTGCTCTGTTTTGCTCCCTGTAGATATGAGAGACATTGCATCTCCAATCACGGTTAAGTAACAACTTGCAGTCTTCAATCAGACAAAAAAGAGGATGAGAATGGTTACAAGCCTTAGCAATCAGAGAGACAACAGACAAAGAATCACATTCAATATCAAGGGACCTAATGCCCTTGGCCCAAGCCATTTGCAGACCTCTAAAGAGACTCCATAGCTCAGCCTCAATAATATTTCCAATCCCAATATTTGCAGAGAACCCACAGATCCATGCTCCATTAGAGTCCCTTAGCAAACCACCAGCACAAATCTTCCAAGAACCTGTTTTACAGCTGCCATCCACATTCAATTTGAAGTTGCCAAGACTAGGAAGACTCCAATGGACTTGGATGACCTCTCTAGTAGGCTTAGCATTAACCACAATATTGGCATCAAGCCATTCACTAGAGAAATGCAGAATAGTGTGATGGGGGTTGGGAGGAGGCTCATATCCAGAGTTAAAAATAGAGTTACATCTCCATTTCCAACAATGCCAAATAGAAGCAGTAAAAACAAGAGTCCAAGGAAGGTTGCCGTAGAACATAATCTTGCTCTTAAGGTTGATTCTTAGCCAATCAAAAAAGGGTAAGGAGAAAGAGTGAAGAACATCAAAAGGAACCTTTATGTAATTCCATACCTTAAGAGCAACTCTACAACCTCTGAAAACGTGATCCATAGTCTCAGGAAGGGAGAGGCATTTGTGGCAGTTAGGATCAGTTGTCATCAATCTCTTCTCCCTTTGAACATTGGTAAGGATTTTGCCATGCCCAATTAGCCAAACAAAGTTTTTTAACTTTGGAGGCAAGCATAGCTTCCAAATGAGATCCCAAGGCCAAGGCATAATATCTGCATCATCAAAGAAAGAAAGGTATGCAGATTTAACAGAAAAGGAGCCATTATTTGATAAACCCCATATGCATTTATCATTTCTTTGAGACTCAAATCCAGTATGGATAGCACAAATCCTTTGCACAATTTCATTAGGTAAGACCTGCTCAAGCGCATCAAGATTCCATCCATGGACAGACATAAAATCTCGCACTTTCCACAACAACATATCTTCAGAAAGGGGAATAGCGGAAAAATCCTCAAGCAAGCCACAACCTGCCCAGTTATCCTTCCAAAACAAGATGTCATCACCATTGCCAACCCTCCACTGTAAACCTTTAGGAAGAATCTGAGCACCAAATAAAATTCCTCTCCAAGTATTAGAATAATTAATATGAGCAGACTTATTAAAGTTCAAAATACTTTGATTCTTGAGGTATTTTCGATTCAGAATATGACTCCAGAGGCCTTGGTCTCTTTGCAAAAGCTTCCATCCAGATTTAGCGAGCAACGCTTGGTTCATCAAGTGGGTTTGTTTAAGACCAAGACCACCCATGAACTTGGGTTTACAAACAGAACCCCATTTGACAAGATGAACCTTAGTTGATGTCTCATTGTGACCCCAAAGAAAGTCTCTATTCATCTTGTCCAGCTTATCACAAATGCTAATAGGAAATTTGACCGTTTGCATAGAATATATAGGGATGGCAGAGGAAATGGCTTGTAAATACACTAACCTGCCAGCCATAGATAGCGTATGACTTTTCCAGGAGGCAAGGCGCTGTTGGACTTTGGAGACAACATGCCTATAAGTATCATTCTTCACTCTAGAGTGAATAAGGGGGACACCAAGATAATTTCCCAAAGAATCAGTGAGAGGAGAACCACAGATGGAAGCAATTTGGGTAGCAATACCATGGTTTGTATTAGGAGAACAGAAGATCCTAGATTTGTCAAAATTGACTTGTTGCCCAGATAAATCACAAAACGTCTGTAGACAATGATGCATAATTGTAGCTTGTTGAGTGTGAGCTTCAGCAAATAAAATAAGATCATCTGCAAAGAAAAGGTGGGAAATTGCAGGCCCTCCTCTCACCACCCTAACTGGTTTCCATTTTTTACTAAGGACATCACCATTAATTATGTGAGATAACTTCTCCATGCAAAGAACAAAAATATAAGGAGATAGGGGGTCTCCTTGCCTTATGCCGCAAGCTGGTTGAAAGCTTTCAGTGACTTCACCATTGAGGATGGCTTGATACTTGACGGTTGTGATGCATTGCATAAGCAACTCCAACACTCTGCCTCTAATACCCACTTCCCAAAGCACGTCTTTGATAAAATGCCACTGAAGTCTGTCATAAGCTTTAGACAAATCAATCTTCCAAGCAATGAAGCCTTTCTTGCCTTTAGAGTTCCGAAATTTATGAAGGAGCTCTTGAGCAATGATAATATTATCCACAATTTGTCTGCCAGGAACAAAGCTCACTTGGTTAGGGCTAACAATCTTAGGCATGATAGGTCTGAGTTTATTTACCAAAATTTTCGAAACAACCTTATATAAGGTGTTGCATAGGCTAATTGGCCTAAACTGAGACATAGCAAGAGCATTAGGGACCTTTGGGACAAGAGCAATAAGGGTGTTATTAAGATTGTCAGGCAAGCTTGAAGAGGTAAAACACTCTTTCACCAAATCACAAATATCAGAGCTGCATAAAGACCAGTGATCTTGGAAGAATTTAGCTGGAAAACCATCGGGTCCAGGGGCTTTAAGCCCTCCAATAGAAAAAAGGCTAAGCTTAATATCAACATCAGTTACCACACTGTTGAGCATGTTCAGATCCGTAGAATCCAAATTAGGGAAAAGCTGGGGGAGATCAGTCATCTCACCAATTCTAGTCCTCGAAGAAAAAAGGTCTCTGAAATGGGCAGTTACAATAGCTTGCAGATCAGATTTCTCTGTGGTCCAATTTCCATCACTGTCATTCAACCCTTCAATCTTATTTCTTCTCCTTCTCACGACTGTAGAAAGATGAAAAAATTTAGTATTTTTATCACCTTCCTTGAGCCAAGTGTTCCGAGACTTTTGAAGCCAAAAAAGTTCTTCTTGTTCCAGAATCACATTCAGATCACCAAGCAACTTTTTCTCTAAATCCACAAGAAAAGGAACAGACCTCTCACACAGAGATCTTTGAGTGCCATCCAACCTAGCCATGAGTTTTTTCTTTTGTTGAAAAATATTACCAAAGACCTCTTTGTTCCAGTTATTGAGGGCCTTAGTGAGAGAGGTGGTCTTGCACACAGCATTACCATTAGAATTATTCCATATGGCCGAGACAAAATCTTTGAAACCTTGGTGCAACATCCACATTGCTTGGAATCTAAAAATTTTAAACTCCGAACGTGGGTATTGAGCAGAATTAAGAGAAAGCAAGAGAGGACAGTGATCTGACTTCACCCTAGGGAGGTGCCTGACAAAACCTTCAGGAAATTTATGTCTCCAAGTAATATTACAAAGCCCTCTGTCCAACCTTTCCCAGAGAGTTTCACCATGCACATTCTTTTTGCACCAAGTAAACTTTGCTCCAGAAAAACCAAGATCCACTAAATGATGACGACCAATCCAGTCAGCAAAACCACTATTGCAGTGAGCAGCTCTGCCTCCCTTTTTTTCGGAGTCGTCAACAATTTCATTGAAATCCCCAGTAACAAGCCAAGGAAGATTATTAGTAGAAGAAACTCCATCTAAGTAGTTCCATAGGGATCTTCTTATTCCAGGACAAGGGTGAGCATACACAACAGTAAGGATCCAAGAAGAAGTACCTTGTGTAATCATCGTAGTAATTGACTGGCTGGAACATGCCACAATATTGAGCTGAATATTGCTACAATTCCATAACAGCCAAATGCCACCCGAAAACCCATTTGCATCCACAATATGATGATTCGTAAAGCCCAGGCTATTAACAACACGCATGGCTTTATCACCACTTATTCTTGGTTCAAGAACAGCCAACACCTCAACATGATTTAATTGGATAATATTCTTAAGTATTCTGGGGAGGGATTTGTCCCCAGCGCCTCTTACATTCCAGACCAAAATCATTAATGGAAATGGTATTAAAGAACCCTAGGATAAGATCCTGAATTAAAAGGTAGAGCTCAAAGCCTCTACCGAGGCAGAGGCTGAACCTACAACTCCAGCTTTAACATCTATCATGGCTTTTTTAAGCCTAGCAGAATCTACAATAACAGTAGGAGGATGGCTAGTTACCTCATTTCCAATTGAGTCACCCATGTCTGGACTTCCACCAGGATTATTCACAAGACTGTCACCACAAATCATTGAAACAGTATTTTGATCAATATTAGGTGGCCTTGTTGTCCAAATAATTGCTAGATAAATAGAAATTATAGACAAATTTAACTCTAGAATGGTACCACTTGCCACTTATCAATATGTGTTGTATATTCTTTTGCCTTTTAATCTTTTGTAAGTTCAAAACTTTTCTTTGTTCTGGTCTCTTTTCCTTCATTTCCTTCGTCATTTCTTTCTTCATCTCCTCCTTCTGCTTCTTCTTTTTCATCTCATTCTCCTTCATCTGATTGTGTAATTTTGAAGTTTTTTTTTTATTACATTGTTGTAAAATGACACCTTACTTTTGGGTCATTGACCTCAAGTAAATTAGGTGAAATTAGCTTTAGGGTTTAGGGTTCTCGGGTAATAATATATCTAGTGATTTTTATAAGTGATTTTATTTTTAAATATATGTAATATTTTTAAATATTTCAATTAATTTCATAAATTACCTCTTATACTTGGACGAGGATGACATTGATTTCTGAATGACTATATTGTTTAGGTAATATTCTTATTGCTAATATTTTTAAATTTTTTTTCTCTATACCTGTTATATTTTCACGATTTTAGCAGTGATCATTCCTTACTCTCAATGTCTCAAACAGACACACACACCCCTATATATGTATGTATGTAATTGATTAATTGTTGTTGAGTGAGTCCTTGTTCTCCAGATTAATTACACACACACCCTTATATATGTATGTAATTTAGGTACTAATTGTTGCTGTGCTTTATTTCTCAGATCTGATGATTTGTGTGTGTCTTGGAACTTTCTCTTCATTGCTGTTTTATTTTAGGCTTTCTATTTTGAAGGGCTTGAACTTTGATGATCTGTGTCTCTCCTTTTTGCTGTTTATGAGTTGCTTTAAGTTGTGAGTTAAGATAGATTTCCTTTCTTTTTTATTCTTTTCAGTTAGCTTAGCACACAAGCTCCATGTTTTGCGTATCTCATATCATCTCCATGTTTGTTGAATATTATGTTAAAGTAGCATTTCATCAGTTTTACTTGATGACAATTGTTATTTTGCAGCTTAGCCACCTCTGAGTGTGCTGGAAATTGTTATTTTTACGGCATTGACTTGTATAACTATTAATATATAGGGTGGTTCACAAGGTTTGGGTCAGAAATGTTTGCATGTTTTTTAGTAATTTTGATCAAGTTTTCCCTTTTTGGTATTTTATGTGCAGCTCTTTTGAACTATAAGTTGGGGCAGAGTATTTCTTTTACTTGATCAAACAAGTCTCTTCCAGGAATTGCAGAAAGAAGAAGAAGGTAATGGCTCTAAGCCTAGGATATTGTATTCAAACCCTACGATATTGTATTATAAGTCTGGGATTCTATATTGAACTTGGTGTTCTAATATAAGTACGTGGCTGAAAATCTATTTTTCTGCATAAAGTACTGACTTGAATTTTGAATGACATGATATTTGTGTTAGTAATAATTGTTAATAGCAGTACAAAGTTCATTTCAGTTAAGTTGAGTTTTTCTGCCAATAAAAACGAGTCCCAGAAAATTTGCAATCAACTCAACTTAGCTGAATTGAGTTCTCATAGTATTCAAGTTTCTTCATCACATTCAATTCATTCCTTAGTTGGCCTTTTGGGACGAAGTGAAAGAGATTTGGAATCTCGTTTGTTATGAACTTGTGTTGTTTTCCTGCAGTTTCTTGAAAACAAATTAACAGGTAATTTGATTTTAATTGCATAATTTTTTGTTGGGTGTTTTTTTTTTTATTTTTTATGGAGCAGTGGAGGCATTGAAAGAGATAAGGAAAAAGCTGATGAAGAAAAACTGGGATTTTGGGGAAAGATACAGGAGAAGGGCATTGGACTATATCGATTGAATGAAGGGGGATGAAAGGCTTTGAGAGCTTTGTCATATTTGACTGCATCTTCAACCACCATTTAGTTAAAGACAATTTACTTTCATTAAACTTCTCATGGTGTACTAGAATCGTTTTCAGTAATAAAAATACAATTTAGAGTATTTGTTAATCTTGATGTCTTAAGTTTTGCTTAATCTTGGTTGTTAATATATATATTAATTTCTTATTGCAGAATATACAGGGTAGGGAACTAAGGATCCTATGATGAAAGTTTTATGTAAGAACCAAAAAGAAGTAAGAAGGGGGCACACTTGGCAGAAACAAAGCTATCATTAATAGAACCATTAGAAAATGGTAGAAGATTACAAAGTCATTCAACTACTGAACATGGTTCGTTAGCAGATAATAAACACCCTAAAATAACAAATCATCAAACGACTAGTCAAACTAAACTAATGGTTCCTTCATAACTACATTGCATTATGTCGCAACGGAAGAAACATCTTGTTCAGTCATCATGGAGAGGTGACTTGTTTTCTGATTCTGCTCGACCGCCTAACGGGAGTAACAATTTCTTCTTCTCCCTGCAGAAACAAAGCACAAATTATGAGAAACAATAAGATGGTGAATGTGTTAAGTTGGAACAAGCAGTATATTATACTCACATGCTTGATTGGAATTTTCTCATATGTTGTAAAACTTCCATAAGATGGTGAACCCATGGAGGAATCAATTGAAGTCAGGGACTCTCTCCTATGGTTCTTCCTGGGCATCTTCTCCTGGCTTTCAGCTTTATCCGATGCCTTCAGTCCTTTCGTGCGATACGATGAGCTCTTTTGGATGTTGCTCATTTCAGAAGGACATGGCTCTCCGATCCAGTTCCAAGAAGAGGGTCCTTCCTGGAAAGTGTGCTCAGTGCTAAATGGCACAGTAGGACTTGCATCCAGTTTATTAGTCAGCGATGGTTGAACCACAGAGATAGCAGGATTTGAGGCTGTGCTCTTCCTTTTCTTTCCATAAATGAAGGCTGTGGATCCGATTAATGCAGAAACCAACGAAGCAATTCCCAGCATAGTCACCATGGAAACCTTAAATTCAGTCTCATCAACGGTAAGATCCACTTCTTCTGAAGTTTGAACATTCACACATGAAGCATCCACTTTTGGGCTTATAGGACTGTGATCCTTGAAAGACTCTACTTCAGCACCAGTACTCATTTCACTTTCAAGCTGGAGCTCCTGGACTCCAGAAACTACAGTGTTAACTTTTTCTGCTAGTGAAATCAATACTATCTCCTCCCTCATGCTTACATTACTTTCTGGCTCGCTGTCTATGTGATCAGCACCAACATTTTCTTCTTGACTCTGCTCAACTTTTGAACTTTCTAGTTCAACTAAATCAGCATGTGCAGCCTGAAGTACAACTTCCCCAGAAATAAAATTATTGTTTCCTTCTGAAACCTCTTCAATGTTAACAGCTGCTTCAGCCTCTTGGTCAACTTGTTCTTCATGTTCCGGATCAACACGTGCTACTTCTACAGTGCTCTCAACTGCTCCAATCTCTGGCTGACCCTTTTCTTCCACAACTTGGATTTCAACAGGTGTTTCAGCCTCTTCATTAACTTGTTCTTCATATTCTGGATCAGCATGTACTTCTACAGTGTTTTCAGCTGCACCAATCTCTGTCTGACCCTTCTCTCCCAAGGCTTCAATGTCAACTAAATCAAACTCATACTTCCTTTCCTTTCCTTTGTCACTGTGATCAAACACAGAGTATCCATCAACCCGTACATCCTCCATTAAATCAGTCAAATTACAATACTGCAAGGGGCCCAAATCGTGTGCACCTCGGAGATGCAAAATCAACTCAGAAATGAAAGAGACAGAATTAGCAGACCAAACCCGAAAATTTCTAGCTAACCCATCAAGACTTGATCTAGCAAATTCAGCCACTTCAGACTGGTCATATTCCTTCAAAAAGTTCAAGTCTTTAAGCACAGAACTATCAATTTCTGGTGAATGAATAACTGAAACTGACAAAAAAGCAACTACCAACAATAGAAGCAAAGCAGTGAACTTTGATTTCCAAAAGAAGCCTGTCTTGGAGGACCATTTTACTTCAGCAGCCTCCTCCTTTGACATAAAAATGTTGGTGGTGCTAATGTCGCGTGGTTCAGACACATTGACCCCCTGCTTTTCCTCTTCTTCCTCTTCTTCTTCATTTTCTTCTTGTAGCTGCTGTTCCTCTTTTACTACTGCATCAGAAGTAACATCTTCCAATTCCTTCTGAGAATATTCAGACTGAGTTTCCTCAGCAGTATCAGTGTCCGAAGAGCTTCCAGAGATGAAGTTATCCTCAAGTCTCTTGCCCTCTCTTTCCTTACTCAGATAATATTCAATTCTTGGGTTGGGTCTGTAATGAAGGAACTGAGGCCTTGGAGAAAGATAATTCGTTTTAGGATCGTAAGGAGGAGCAGAGGGATCATCATCAAGGGGTTCTATGACCGGACTGGACTTTGGACAACAAGGTGGAGGACTGATCTTGAAACTCGGGTCAAGATTAACCGAGTCAGGTTCCTCAGAGGCATTTACACAAACAGGTTCCTCTGGTTCGTTTTTGGAACACAAGAGCTCCTTTGAACAAATGTCTTTTTGGGTTTTCGGTGTTGTGAAAACCAGATGAGGGGCAAGGCCTACCTTCATGTGCTCTGGATCCTCCACTGTTGGATTCAAACACGAGCTTTTCAAATCGGAGAATGAGACCGATGAAGCCCGAACTGGCCCGTTCCTCTCCGCCAAGATTTTCTTTCTTGGAGACGTAGTGACCTTGGAAGCCGCTGAAATTGTCGGTGACATGAAATTCTTTGTGCCGTTTGAGCCACTTGGTGAACGGACTCTCATCTGCTTCCAGTTCTGGTCCTTGCCGTTTTCTTTGTCCTCGGAATCGCGAAAGGTAACCACGGTTGCTCTTCCCATCGAGCTTCGTCGTGGGTTCTCTGCAATCAACAACAATAAAGCAAGAACAAATCAGAAACAGAAACCCAAAAAAACATCAGACAGCAAAAGAAGTACAACATATATGAATTTTCTGTGCCTTTCTCTAATTTTCTCAGCCATTTTCTTGGCAACCAAACAGAGAAAATCATCACGACAACGATAAAAATTCGACTGAAAAAGGAAAATGGGTCGTACCGGAAGGACTGTTGGCCGGAGTATTAGGGTTGAAGCTCCTCGGATTTGCATTAATTGAAGGTTTCGCAAATGAATTCCCAGTAAAGCTCCTCCGCATGGGATTGCCGATTTCAGAGTTTCTTAAATTGGGGTTTGGTTTGCATGCGATTGGTGAAGACGACGACTTGTTCGGAGGCATGGCCATGATGGGTTTGCTCTGTAAAGAAATAACTAAGGAGAGAATTGAAAATCAAATACCAGTTGAGCAAAGAATGGTAAGTTTTGTGCAATCTTGGAGAAATTGATTAAAGAGATTCGAGGCGGTAACGGCTAGTTTTCAAACGAGGAGAGGAGGTTTTGAATTTAAATGGAAGTTGTTTTACCGTTGGGGGATTGGAATTAAATAGTCGCAAGGGAGAGAAAAGGGGCTTCAAGCCGTTGGATTTTGAAAGTAAATAGCCGTTGAGGATCTTCTTTGATATAGTTAGGGTTGGGGGGTTGAAGAAGGGTGTTTGACTTGATTTTACTATGGAATTATTTGTAACATCAAGGATTATATTTTTGCAAATAAATAATAAAGATACAGGAAATCATAAAAGACAACCAAATTAGAAAGATACATTTGTGCACACCTTTCATATATATACTAAAAATTGTACTCAAACTACGATCAAGGCAAAACCATAGTTTTGATGTAGATTGTTGTAATTTTTTACCATAAATTGTATGCCAAAATTAAGCCAACAAATAATCCTCATCAATCCTCATCCTTGAAGATAAAGTTTAATTAAAACATTGATTCATATTTTCTCTTTACCAAAAGTAATTTTTTTGCAAGGGGCTCGGAGGTCAAGTGAGTAAGACTCAAGAGTAGTTGACTCTGCACTTGAGGTTTCGTGTTCAAATCCCCTAATCACTCGGGTTAAGGCTATTGGGCTACATTGTTTCTCCCTATGAATCCAAGCCCAACTTAAAAGCTTATTGGGCTAATAACTCATCCACTTTTCACTTCACTAAGAAGCCCATACTGCCAAACAGTCTTTCACTTGCCAATCCTTAAACCCTCTCAACTCCCAATTCTCTTCTCTTTCTTCTATCCACATACTCTGCTACCCGCCATGTCCCTCCTCCGCAGGACCTTCCCTCTCCTACCCCTCCGCTCCAAACCCCTGAACCCTCTCCTATCCCACGCCTTCCTTATTCTCAAACCCTCCTTCCCTAAACCACTTCCCAAACACACCTCCGTTTTCTCTTCTTCGTCTTCTTCTTCCACCTCCACCTCCTCTTCCACCACACCCATTTCCAATCCCAAGACCCCAATTGCCCAGACCCCTCTCCAATGGGTCACCCGAACCGGCTTCTGTGGCGAGCTATCCACCGCCGATGTGGGCAAACGGGTCACGCTTTGCGGGTGGGTCGCCCTCCACCGGGTCCACGGCGGCCTCACCTTCCTCAACCTCCGGGACCACACCGGCTCTGTTCAGGTCACCACTCTTCCCGATACGTTTCCCAATGCTCATTCCGCCATTAACAACTTGAGGCTCGAGTACGTCGTTGCCGTCGAAGGCGTTGTCCGGTCTAGACCGGCCGACTCCGTCAACAAGAAGATGAAAACGGGATCAATAGAGGTTGCGGCAGAGAGTGTTCAGGTGTTGAATGCTGTGAGGTCAAAGTTGCCATTTTTAGTGACTACTGTAGATGATGCTAAGGATTCTGTTAAGGAGGAGATACGTCTAAGGTAATCTCACACTTCTCACTGTTACTCTTTAGTGGAAATGACTTGAATTTTCTTTCTTTATGTTTTTTTCGTCAATAATTTCATACATGGTATTTGTTGGAGCTGTGTTAATTGAAATTACTTAGATACATGTCGATAGATACCGGTGCCTTGATCTACGCCGTCAACAAATGCATTCAAACATGATGTTGCGGCATAAAGTTGTGAAATTGATTCGGAGACATCTCGAGGATGTACATGGTTTTGTAGAGGTACCATCTCGGGACTTGTTGATTTTTAAAGTCGTTATGTATTACATTTCCATACTCATTATTTACCTTTTTTTTGTTGGGTTTCAGAAACAAAGATAGAAAAGTTAAGTTTTGTTTTGATTCTGATTTTTGCTCGTGGTTATAAGGTAGATTGAGACTCCAATACTTGCTAGATCTACACCGGAAGGTGCCCGAGATTATTTAGTGCCCTCAAGAGTTCAGGTACCTTACAGTTATTTAGCTGGCACTCACTTCAATTATTATTATTTTTTTGATGAATCACTCACTTAGTCTGGTCTTCCATACACTACTCTGAAAGCCTGTGAATCCCCCACTTACATTGGATATTAAGTTTACTTTGCTGGTTACTTCCATTTATCTTGGCTTAGGGAGCTTATTTGCTCTAATGTGTAATTTGAAGCCAGGAACATTTTATGCTTTGCCTCAAAGTCCACAACTGTTCAAGCAAATGTTAATGGTTTCTGGTTTTGATAGGTACTATCAAATAGCAAGGTAAATATATTGCTGTCTTTCTGTCTCGTTCTTTTCATGGTAGATTTTCTGCTTTCCTTCAATAAGCCTTTTACTTCACATGACCATTTTCCTTAGATGTTATGATAATAAATCAAAGAGTATGATCGTTATGCAGACTTTCAACCAAAATTGGAAAAGTCCAACTTTGCGTTTCTTTTTGCAGGTGCTTTCGGGATGAAGATCTAAGAGCTGATAGACAACCTGAATTCACACAGCTTGATATGGAGCTTGCTTTCACTCCTTTGGAGGAGATGCTGAAGCTTAATGAAGATTTGATTAGAAAGGTTAGTTATTAGTTGGCTCCTATTAATCAAAGAGAGAGGGAAAGGAGTGAGAAAACTTAGCCTTTGAAATATGACATCTCTTTAACATCCATCTGCACAGTACTGGGCAATTAGAAATCTATCTGTGCTTTTTGCAGGTTTTTCTAGAGATCAAAGGTGTACATCTCCCAAACCCTTTTCCTAGGTTTACGTATGCTGAAGCAATGAGTCGATACGGTTCAGACAGGCCAGATATTAGATTTGATCTTGAGTTAAAAGATGTAATCATCTTTCTCTTGACTTACATGTTTAGTATTTAATGGATTTCATATTGCAGATAATACATTATAGACATCCCTGGATGCAGTTCACAGTCTCTTAAAATTTATACTGGATACAGTTTAATAACTTTATGTTTGCATATTTAAAAGTTGTTTTATCAACTTCAAAAGATTTATCTGGTATAGTTGAGTTTTCTTATCTTTAAGAATACTGTTCTCTTTTCTTTCTTGTGTGGATCTTTTGTAGACATAGCCAGAAATTTGAAGTATTTCTAGCGTGTATCTTGTTTAAAGATTCATGTAATAGTCAAAACGTTTGCATGTCGCATCCAAGCTTGAAGTTGTAGTTTTTCTTTTCAGCTTTCCTGATGTAGATAAAAAATATGTACCGTCCTGTCACACATAAAATAAAGGACTAATGTTACTCCACACAGATTTGGAGTCTAGATTTATATGGAAAAACACCCAATACTTTGATAAAAGTGTTTTTCCCATAAAACCTCATGTGCCCACACTATGGGTACTGCTCTCTTTTATAGCTTACTTCTAATGACTCTTTCTTCTCCCTAAGCATATAAGTGAAACATTCAGCATTCCAATAAAACCCTTATGACCTTTTTCCTTTATGGCTTGAATATGTTTCCTTGTGCTTTTATACCTGATCAACAGTTCTTTTTCCCCCCTAATTTTTTACATGTTTGTTATGTAAAAGTTTATTTGAAATTCTTGTTAAATTGAGGTTTCCTTTATTTGAATTTCAGGTATCTGATATATTCTCAGATTCCCCCTTCAGGGTTTTTGCCGATACTTTGCAAAGTGGGGGAGTTCTCAAAGTTTTATGCGTACCTTCAGGTGCTAAAAGCTATTCAAACACGGCTCTAAAGAAGGGTGATCTTTACAATGAAGCAATCAAATCTGGAGCGAAGGGTTTGCCTTTCCTCAAGGTCTTGAATGATGGTAAGAAAGTAATTTTTATTTTAATTTGTGATGCTTAAGATATATTTCTATTGCAGTATCTCACTATTGGCGGTTTTCTACCTTTTTTTCTTAGGGGGAATTGAGGGAATTCCTGCGTTGGTATCTACTATGGATCCAACAAATACCGAGCAGTTTCTGAGTCGTTGCTCTGCCAGACCAGGTGATCTTATCTTGTTTGCAGTGGGTCATCATTCATCAGTTAATAAAACTCTAGATCGACTACGGGTCTATCTGGCACACGAGCTTGGTTTGGTTGATGATGTAAGTGTTACCATCAAATTATAAGGTGAATTTTTATGAATTAAATTGAAAGAATATTTGCTTAAGGTTTTTCAGATTTTTGGATTGTGAATCATGGTTACCAAAATTGATCAGAAATCCATGGATACCGGGACTGAAGATGAATCAGTCTAGGGTATTCAGGATCGAGTCCAAGTCCTTCAGTGTGAGGACTGACAACCTCTCTCGAGGGGGAGCTATCCTCATTACTGAAAAGAGTAGAGGTAAGTCTTTTCTTATCTCCCTTGAGGTGGATTGTGTGGTGTGGCTTCGAAATCAGCTGGGCGATGCTCTGAAGGGTAGCGAGGATCAGTTTTTCAGGCAGTTCAAGGGAGATTCGTTCCTTTTTTGGGTTGAAAGACACTATAACAGCAAGGGTTGGTTTTTGCGTTTATCTAAATGCACTCGTGGCGTTGTGAGATCATTGGTGATCCCTCAAGGCAAGAATGCAATCGGTTGGAGGACTATGGAGGAAAGTCTTGGATCCTTGTTGAATTTTATTGGGAAGAAGAGTTTGTCCGATGATGGGTGCGACAATGGAAGATCGCGTTCGTCCTCGTTCTCCTACAGGGATGCGGTCAAGGGTAGTAACGAAGTTCAGAAGGGTGGTAGTCGTTCTATGGGAGGAGCGAATCGCAATTGGGATTTGACTTTGGTAATTGAAAGGAAGCAAGTCCACAATTCGTGGAAGGAGATCTCTGGGGCACTGTCTGTTTCTTGGGGCAGAGCAGTTCATATCTTTCCTTTCCAACCTAGTAAAGCTTTTATGGATTGTGAAAGCGGAGAGGAATTGCAGAGATTGTTGTGGGGGAGCACTTCGTTGAATGGAGGTCTTATTGAGGTTGCTTTCTCTAGTTGGGAAGAAAGCTGGGGCTTGAACGATGCGAAGGTGGTTAGTTATGGGGGGTGGGTGGCCGTGTCTGGGCTGCCCCTAAACTGGTGGAATCCGAAATTCCTTTCCCAGGTGGGAGAGGCTTGTGGAGGGATTCTTCAAATTGATCGGGTGACTGATCGTTTTCTGTATTTGCATGAGGCAAAGATCAAAGTCAAGGAAAACAATTCTGGTTTCCTCCCTCAATTCGTGAAGGTGTCGGAGGGAGACGACGCGGTGTTCGTCACTATTTCCCCAATATCCCCTGCTATCAAACCTCCCTCGATTGGAAAGGCGATGGTTACCTTTACCAATGGTCGAGAGTTGAAGTCGACGGCCATAGACGGTGTTTCTGCCTTCCAGCAGGACGAGGGGCAGTCGAGGTCTTTTCCCGTGGGTCGCGCTGACAAGGATGGGACATGGCGCAGAAAAGATGTTTGCACTAAATTGGGTACTGCGCAGAAAGGAGGATTTTCTGCCTTGGATGGGGTTCAGCGTGAAAATGAGGGGAAGGTGATGGAGAATGACACGCGTGCTACTCATTTTGGCAACAGGTTTTCTCCTTTTATTAATTGCTGTCTTGGGGAGGATGTTTTTTTGAAGGGTAGTGCTGCTCCCGAGGAGTTTAGCTCTCTTTATCGGGTGGAGGATTTTTTGTACGACCTTGGGGTTGAAAAAGTGGTCCCTATCACAGCTGTCTTCTCTGACAGTGAGCTGGATTTTAATTCTACTGGGCCCAAGCTGGAAAAGACTGTTCCAAACAAGCATGGGGGGTCTATTTTGGGAGCTGGGCCTGTTGGGCCTGTTCCCAATCTTTTCCTTCCTAGCTCCAAGCCTTCCCGCCATAGTGATTTTGGGCCTGGTTTATTCAGGCCCAGTGCACCTCCTAAAAATCCTCCTTCTGCTTCCAGCTTCTTCTCTAAGTATGGGAACGGTGCTCACACGCTGCGACGCAACGATCCCAAGTTCTTCGGGTCTTTCAAAGCCAAAGAGGCCGCTGCCTCTACCGACTTCTCTGATGGCGAGGAAGATTCGTGCGACACCGATGAGATTGATTCTGAGTTGGAGCTGTTAAGTGACTTCGGGGACGGATTGGATTCTTGTACGGATAGTGTCAGAGAGGATCTTCTTAGGGGGGATGGGTCAGTCCTGGATTTTGATGATGCTGACTCATCACAACAAGAGGCTGGAGAGGGATTGGATATTACTCTCTGCGAAGATGGGATGCTGGAGAAGCTCTTCGGGGATCTAACTCCGACTCCTGAAATGGAGGTCATCCCCGATTTTACGGGGAAGGAGGAGGGGGAGTTGAAGATTCAAGTGGATGTTCCAGGTCTTTCCAACTCGAGTTCTTCTGTTAGTCTTGTCGGCAAGAAGGATAAGACTGGGAACAATAGCGTCAAAATTCAAACTTACTGCAGAAGGAAGGAGTTACCTCCTGTGCCCATCAAAAAAGTCGTTAAGGCTAAGCACAGTGGGCTACTTACTAAATTGGGTATTTCAGTGGTTCCGCTCAAGAAAACCCTTATTTTTGGGAAAAATGGTGGCTTGGCCTCTGCTTGTAAGGTTCAGGGTGGGAAATTAGATAGAAATTTCGTCACGAAATCGGGTGTCGGTGTCCCGAAACGTCCAGTTCGTTGAGGGCTTCGTTTGGGTTTGTCCAGGGTGTTGGCTTGTCCTGGGTTTTCTTTGTGGTCTGTGGGCGCTGGGTTATTTTGTTTTTTAGTCTGTTTCTCTGTCTTCTGTGGATTCCTTATCCACTGCTGTATTTTGCTCCTATCTTAATACATTCGTTTCTATTCAAAAAAAAATTGATCATAGTTATTCTCATTTGCTGACTCTTTTTCTTTTGGACTTTATGGCTAATATCTAGTCCAGGCATTCAATTCTGTGGGTGACCGATTTCCCAATGTTTGAATGGAATGATTCTGAGCAAAGGCTGGAGGTATTTCTCTTGTTCAAATTCCATCTCTTGCAGTTTAACTAGGTGATATATGTTTTTTTACATTACAAATTTGTACTAACACTGATTCATAATTGAGTTGTCATCAATGGGAACCTATTATACGGGTGAGATATTAATCCTTGCATATCATCAAGATATCCTGGATTTATTGTGGGGTTTGAGCAGTCTCTGGTCACTGGATGTATTCCTTTTGCATCTAAAGTAGATGAAAGAAAATTATTGAAGACTAAAAGGAATTAATGGGAATTAAATGATACTTGTTAAGTATTGTATTTGATTTTGAAGAAAGGATTTGTGGGCAACTGTTGGAGAACCTCTTAGTAATTTGTAAATCTTTATTGCATCTTCCATCTCTTCTTGTCTGTACAATGCTGCATATATGCTCAAAATCACTATTGATTTTCAGGCCTTGCACCACCCTTTCACTGCCCCAAATCCTGAAGACATAAAAGATCTTTCTTCTGCTCGTGCTTTAGCTTATGACATGGTTTACAATGGAGTTGAGGTACACCTTTGTTACTTTTTTCCTCTCAGCTTGAAGTCAAATGCATTTGCTAATTTTCTCTCCTAGATAATAAATTGATGTGGTGTTTCCTATGGTGCCATCAGATTGGTGGGGGAAGTTTAAGAATATATAAACGTGAGGTGCAGCAGAAAGTTTTGGAAATTGTTGGTATCTCCCCTGAAGAGGTGAGTGCACTTTTACGTTGTATTTGGGCCTGTGGAGAGATGACTATTATGTCTACTGTTTATCACCATTTACTGTTAATCTTTCTGATGTACTTGGCTTACTGATTCCGTTTCTTATTTTAATGTGCTCAAACTTTAGCTCTAGACCTATGAGCTCAGTAATATGAACACCTTGTTCTCTCCAATAATGTGGTGGCATTGTATTTGGCCTGCAGGCTGAAGCGAAGTTTGGCTATCTTCTTGAGGCTTTAGACATGGGTGCCCCTCCACATGGTATTGAATTCTATACCTAGGGCATGGCTCTATAACAGCCTAATTACTAGGAGTCCGATTGATAAATTAACTTACAACTATCTTTTAAATGATTATTGTTCTTTTTCTTCTAGAATTAATTGAGTATACTTTTAATTTTGATGCAGGGGGGATTGCTTATGGTTTGGATAGATTGATTATGTTGTTGGCGGGTGCTAATTCCATTAGGGATGTCATAGCTTTCCCGAAAACGACAACTGCACAGTGCGCCCTCACGCGAACACCATCTCAGGTGGATCCGCAGCAGCTAAAGGATCTATCGTATCAGACTCATTAGTACAATCTTCAATCAGCTTATCCACATCAGAAGATATAGCTACCCATATTTCTGTTCCCTAATTGTTATTGCACTTGATCATTGAGCTTGTGTGGTCTGGACAAGTCAATTTTTGATTTCCCAGGGAACTATATAGTACTGTCTGTTTAAGATATTTATGATAAGTTTTCTTTTTTCTTATTCATAAACCCCACGATACCCAATCTTATTAATGACCCAGAACTGAACAACAGATTTTTTGCATTGTATGGGTCGATAATTTTTCTTTCTTTGTTTTGGTTTAATGCAAATTATCAGTTGCAATACCAGAAATTCTTCATGTTCATTCATACTATGGCCACCACTTGACTTCACAAACAGTCTAGTGGTTCATACTTCAAATGGAAAGAAAGATAAATGCTAGACTCACTTCAATCAACTGTTGACAGTCTGACTATGCACATGGACGACTTTCATTAGCATTTCTTGAGAATATTGAAAGCTTGATGATGAGATCAAATTTTTCACATCAGTAGCACTCATAAGTGTTTGTACTAAAAGCACATTGACATTTTTATTAATTTCCATGTATTTTTAAGTTTTTTGTTCAACGCTTATATAAGTGCTTTTGATTATCAGAAACAGCTTTTAGCCATTCCAATTTCAGAAGCCGTCTCAAATAGACACTTATTAGTCTAGTTATACTTCTCTTCCTAATGTTGAACTAGATTTTTATGTGCTTTGTCTTTGAAAAGGCTATGGTATCTTAATACCAGAGATTGATTACCAATTGCATATAGTTAACCATTCCAGGGAAAATCTCTTTTTTGAACATGCTTTCTCTAATACATACCTACTTTAATTCTAATTAACAAGATCTAAATGTCGTTCGTATCCAATTTTGTAATCATCATGCATAAAAATGGATGCCACGATGGTTATACATAATTTCCTTCCGTCAGTAATTTTGTGGGTTGTAAGCATCAGTTACACAACACTAGAATAAATTTGTGGAAAAATAATAATATAACGAGCCCATACTATAATTTTCTTGTTTTTATTCTCTGTCTAAAAGTTATAGAGCTCATAATTCATTAACTTCTAATTGAGAAAAACCTCCGAACTTTTTACGAGCATACATGATCTAGAACTTATATAATTCCACATTATATATGGAACAAAACCTATGTTACGCATATCTAGACCTAATTATGATGATATCTCAACTATAATTGATCTAGAAACTAGTTAGATACCCCGTTTTCTTTTCCTTTGAATTGTTTTCTTTCTCCTTTTGTTTATATGTATGATTTAACCTAATAATTATCAGAAAAATGATGTGAGATGAAGGTTTTATATATGTCTACCCAATATTACTTATCCTTCATTTATACAGGACTTTTGTGATTAATTTGTCATTTGCGTACTCACCAAGCATGCAAATTAAAGTTGGATTTCAAGATTTTCTTGGCTTGTAGTATTCTTGCCAATGCTACTTGTTTGGAATTCCAAATCCAACCTATAACATATTGAACTCATTAAAACTAAAGAGATAAAAGGATAACGTACGGGTAATTATGCTATCTGATCATAGATATTTGGTCTGTTATATTGTCGAACTATCAATATGGACCTTAAAATTAAAAAGATTTTATTTCAATAATTCAAATTGATAGTGTGGACACAAGATAATTTTATGAGAGAAAAATGAATCTAGCGATTTATTATAATTTTTCTTGTGCATGCATGTATGTGTTGTCTCTCGCATCGATAAATAATAAGAATGGGTGTAACAGGTCAAGGATGAATAAAATTCATGAAGTGCATACCATGTATGCTAAGAGAAAAAGATTCCAAATTCTCCCAAACTGGTATATGAGTAACCATATGCAAAGAGTTAAAAATATTGACAGCAAATTATATAGTAATTTGTAGACCTATTATAACCCAACAAGTTTCCAAGTAATGCTAGATGACTACCTTTTTAGACCAAATGCAATATTAAAGTACAATATTAAAGTACATTATGTGACAGATGAGGTACACTTGCCACAAATTATTATGACCAATATATTGGTAATTGCCAGTACTCATAAGACACATATCGTGGTTCACTCATCAGATCCAAAAATATGATTTTTTACCATAAAAGTGAATTTCTAAGTATAAACCCTAATATATACCCCGTCCCCTTCCCTGATCCCTATCCCAAACAATATAAACAACCCCATTTGTCTCAATCTCTGCCTCTTTGCTTGGTTTTCTTTGCTTGATTTTAGCCATGGTGAGGAAGAGCAAGGGTAGGCAAAAGGTGGAGATGGTCAAGATGGCCAATGAGAGCAACCTCCAAGTGACCTTCTCAAAGCGCAGGTCTGGTCTCTTCAAGAAGGCCAGTGAGCTTTGCACTTTGTGTGGTGCTGAGGTGGCCATCATAGTCTTCTCCCCGGGGCGAAAGGTCTTTTCCTTCGGCCACCCCTGCGTGGAGACTCTCATTGATCGGTACCTCTCCCGAAACCCGCCTCATCTCCATCACCACCAAAACTCTGGCACAATGCAGCTCATTGAGGCCCACCGCAATGCCAATGTGCGTGAGCTCAACGGCGAGTTGACTCAGATCTCGAATCAACTCGAGGTTGAGAAGAAGCGTGGGGATGAGCTGAACCAGGTGAAGAAGGTGACTCAGGCTCAGTGCTGGTGGGAGGGGCCATTGGAAGGGATGGAGATGTCACAGCTGGAGCAGCTCAAGACCTCTCTTGAGGAGCTGAAGAAGAATGTGGCCAAACAGGCTGATAGGGTTTTGATTCAAAACACAAACCCTAGCCAATTCTTTGTGGGGAGTAGTTCCAGTCATCCCAATGTTGGGTTCAATGGAAATCATGTTATGCCTCCTCATCTTCCTCACCATGCATGGAATCCTGGATATGGACGCTTCTTCTGAAGATTGATCTCTTCAGGATGATGTTGATGATGATGATGCTGATATTAATTACTTATTAGCCACAGCCACAGTCTTTTATTTTCCATATTTTGTTATCTATATATGTACTTGTTATTGTGTGTTTAATTTCTATTGTCTGGTATATGGTTGTAATCCATATATATGCATGTGTTATGTTTGTTTTACTATTGTTTTGTTATCTATATATGTACTTTGTTCACTTCTTTTGAGTATATGAAGACATCCTTGCTAAGGGAATCAATATTTTTACTTATCCTAATTCTTCTAACCCTTCTCTTTTAGACTTACTTGACTTACTTACATATTTGATTCACTTTTAACTAAAGGAAATTAGAAACTACGACTTTCTATGTACCTTGAAGCACCCAATATTCTTTGAAGAATAATGCTATAATACAGTACATCAAAATAAATTCTAAAATTTTAGAGACGTAATCAACTCTACTGATCTGATAACACTCTAATCATACGTTTAAATTTCACCTAGTTAATTTTTAACAACTAATACGTTGTCATAAATCATTTTTCAAATCATTTGGTGATATTATATATACAAGGACATGCATTTTAGGTTGTTATATATTGTCAATTTACGGGACAAGACGAGGGTGAGTTGTTAGTGATAACATGAGAAGATTTTCTTTTTCTATACAATCTGGCATGATGCTATGTTGTCTGAATGTTTATTTGTTCACTGTATGTTACAGATTTACGTCCGGTATATAAATGGAAATCAGACACGGGGAGAGAGGGGTTGGGTTGCCAGACTGTGATAACTACATAAGAGATTTATCTTGCTAGACAGTCTGGCATGATATGTGAGACTGTTAATTTGGATCAATTATAGGTAAAACTTGATTAATGTATAATACAATTCACAGTATGGTATATAAATGATAACTGGAGGGGAATGAATTGCCAGACTGATAATATGGGAGATTTTATCTTGCTGGACAGTTTGGCATGCTATATATGCTATGTATCAACCTATTAATTTAGACCATGGATAGGTAACTTGTCCAGTGTTTGGCAACATTACGTGCAGGAAATCTATATGAATATGGGCTTGGTGTGTTTCCGAATTGCAATATTTGTAACTGAAGAAATTTTCTCTTACTAGGTTGTATCTCTATATCATATTACATAGACAAATTGTCAATTTGGATAATTCCTAAGTGAAAGCATGTTTTGAATGTATTTGCATGTCATGGGTTAGAATGGGGCTGAGTTTGCCCTACCCATCCCAATATCTACCACATACATACTCTGAAATGACAAAGATTATGTCTTTTCTCAAACTAATAACATTATGAAAAACTGTTACCTATATTATAACATGTGAATTAGTAACATTACGTATTGGTGTGATCATCACCAAAAATAAAAAATAAAAAATCAATGTCGTTAACTTGTCGATAATTCTTTTCTTCACGACACACATCTCATTATAGGGGTTGGATCACATGGGATCCTATTTGACATAAAAAAATTGGTATCCTTATTAATGTGACTAAAGTATCGAATAGATACCATATCATTTTTTTTAATGTGTAATCAACCAAAGTGGGGAGTTCAAATTGGGACCTTTTCCGATATTAAGGAGATCATATCACAAAACTAAGAGCTAGTTGGTGTATCATGGGAAAATCTACATTATAATGCATGCTTATTTGTTTCGAGAATACTATTTCCTTTTCTTATATATATATAGTTAAATGTAAGTGATTTATCTTTAGAGTAAACACCCATATGGCGGTGATTCTTGTTGACTTACCAAAAGTCATATAGTTTCTATATTATGTCAATGATCAATATGTTATTATTTTCATAGTAATTATAAATTAAGTGAGTAGAGATTTATAACTTCCAAAAGATCTTGGATTAATCATATACGGTACTAGTGTCAATAGGGCATTAAGGCCTCATTGAATAATACAATAATATGCTAACATAAGTGCTAATTAAGTGAATTAATCGTAAATAACCCTATAAATACATATGTTTTATCCCTCCCCAACCATCACAAGTAATATTGGACAAGATCAAAACAAAGCTAAGCATTCGGTGTCTATCTATCCCCTCTTCTCTTTAATCATCCTCCAAATTTCTACAATGGTGATGAAGATCAAGAAACCTAGCCAAGGTCGCCAAAAGATTGCAATTGCCAAAATTGAAAAGAGAAGCAATTTACAAGTCACATTCTCAAAACGTCGTTCAGGGATCTTCAAGAAGGCCAGTGAGATGTGCACACTTTGTGGGGTTGAGATTGCAATCATAGTCTTCTCTCCTGCCAACAAGCCCTTCTCCTTTGGCCACCCTGAGGTTGACTCCATCGTTGACCGCTTCATTGCTCGGAACCCTAACCCTAATCCCCTAGGCCTAGCGGGGTCTACAGACACCACTCAACAGCTTGCTGAGGCTCACAGGAATTCTAGTGTTCATGAGCTTAACATGCAGCTAACCCAGATTGTGAATCGGTTGGAGGCTGAGAAAAAACATGGAGAAGCACTTGATAAAATGAGCAAAGCTAGTCAAAACCAGTGTTGGTGGGAAATGCCAGTTGATGAACTTGGATTGCATGAGCTTCAGATATTGAAGGCCTCGGTTGAGGAGATCAAGAGGAATGTGAATAAACAAGCCAACAGGATTTTGATGGAGTCTAGAAACCCAAGTGCTGCTGCTAATTATTCTTCATCACCCTTGTCTATGATGAATAATATTGGTGGTTTAGTTCAACGTGATATCGATGATCATTATCGTTTCGAGAGCAAAAACCCTACTGATCAGATTGCACCTGCCTATCATTTTGGTTATGCTGGCCATGGTCTTTTTTGAGTTTTCCTTGTTTTGATGTTCTTTGATTTCTCATGAAGGGAGTTACACTTTCTTTATGGTTTGTAATTATAAATAATCAATAATTAATGGACAATGTTTAACCGGATATTTCACTAAAATTAGGAAATAATACACTCATAATGTTGAAGGAGGACATGCTTTTAAAAGCATAGGGTTCCCTCAATCATTTAAATGGGATGATTATTATAATTAAATCCTTCATAAACACAATTAACTAGTAATTATATCTAAACACAACACAATTAAATCCTTGGTTTTTCCCTCCTGTCTCAAATTTCTGGGTTTAATGTGATCGACCATAACGGTAAAAGAGATAAAATGAGGTAAGTAAATGAAAGTAGTGGGTTGAAACATAAGTTTCATTTCTTAATTTCTTTTTTTTGGGAGAGAACATAAGTTTTTTTTTTTTTTTTTTTCTGTTTTTCATATTATTTTTTTCAGTACAAGTTATAGCCAAAATTACAGAGAATGAAGATTTCTCACACACACACGCACAACTATAATGCCGTGGGGAAAAAGTTATGTTTTTCATATCAAGATCAACAAAAAGAATTCTCCTTATAAAGTGGATTTTCCAATATATTTACATGCTAACTTCCATAATCAAGTTTTACGAATCCAAATTCTCCAAATACTACATCTCCATCCATCGTATCTAGACTATGAAATCACTTCTAAATTAAATGATTTTTTTTTTCTTTCTGGTTTTGCCGAAATTTCTAAACCCGGTTTTTTTCCTTGATAAAACAGGCGGTTGTATATGTCTGGTTTTATTCAGGAGTAGTGCAATATAACTTTTTTTCTGAAGTGCAACTTGTGGGCTATTAAATCACTGGCTTGGATGAACTTATGGGACAAGTATTGCCTACTAAGTTGGGCCAGAAAATTTGCTGCAAAAATAATGGACTACTGGGATAGATCTCACTACCAAACAGCTAAAGGCTAATCCACTTTATCCATGAATGACGTCTCTAATGCGATCATCTTAATTAGGAAAAGAACTTCTATGCAACGAGGATGTTACTGTGGCGGTATTTTAAGTCAATAACATATTACTATGTGAGATAGTTAAAATACATGACAATGTGTGATTAATTTGTGATACCGCAACAATGACATCTTCAGTGTAGGTTGTTTCTCTTCTTAATTTCGAGAAGGCATGCCAAGTATTACTTTGTTATATCTCAATAACAATGTCACACTTACATTTTACAAATAATAATAATAAAATGACAAGTTACATAGAATTGACACTGAAAATAGCACCTTATTGTGGTTTGAAAAATAATGTAACAAGATTGATAGACACATAATTATATAAACATACAATCCAAAATGGATTTTTTTTTTCTCTTCTTGGAGATGGTCCACACACTTTCTTAAAAAATATATCATTATCTTCCATCAAACAAATAAAATTAATATTATCTCAACATAAAATTGCCACCCGATAATTAATAATTA
This sequence comes from Prunus avium, assembly GCF_965620075.1. Classification (NCBI taxonomy): domain Eukaryota; kingdom Viridiplantae; phylum Streptophyta; class Magnoliopsida; order Rosales; family Rosaceae; genus Prunus; species Prunus avium. The sequence continues at coordinate 32,747,641 of NC_142291.1, forward strand.
GCACCCACGTCACTACACCAAGCCATGCCCCAATTTGTTTACGAGTGCAGTAAATACAGCCGAAATGGACATATTTTTTTCCCTTTCTTTTTGGTGAAAATGGATAGATTTGTTATGTTCTATCTTTCTGTCTCACTTTTTTTATTATCAAATTGTGTCGCATATATTCGTTTAGAAAAATACTTCTCTACATTCCCTTGTAAGTAGGAGTTCATATATTACTATTAATAACAGTGTGACATATGTGTATAAATTTTTCTTTTAATATTTTTGATGAATTACTTTTATATGTACATGAAACTGTAATTTACAAAAAAAGCAAGCAGTATCCATTTATTTATGCTTATGTTCCTCCCAAACATAAAAAAACTAGACTAGATCCTTGGCTGAAATGACTGTAAAATTAAATAATAAATAATTCTCTTTTAAAAAAAACTATATTCTGGAAAAATTAGCAAGTCTGCACGTGTAACATTTAGCATCCAATGTTTATGCTGCCAGCAAATTGAAAATAAAGTTCCCTTATTATTATAGATCAGATCCGATACTGACAAATATCTGAGGTGGCATCTATTATCGTCACGTGATCAGTGGGTAGCCGATTTAAAATCCCAGCCCAGCCCAACCCAGCCCACAGTTTTTAAAAATCAATCATTTAACTTACATTGGACCATCCGTGGGACCCACTTTTGATGTGGTTGGTCAGAATAGCGTCCACCCCCGGACCTCTCTGGCGCCACATAATTCGGGGCACAGCTGTCCTCTGGTTGGAGCCCCGACAGGCCTCCAACGGATCGCCCTGTAGCGCATTATTTCATAACAATTTCCAAAGCTGGCGGGCCCGAATTGGATCCGTACGCCCGAACACACAAACCGACAAGGGGTCCGAATATTTTTTTAGTTTTCTTTTTCATTTTTTGTTTTTTATAATTTATGACTTGGATGCTGTCTCCGCTGGCAAATTGAAATATACATGGTACGTGCGCATTGTGATCCAGCTCGTCTTACAACCCACGCATGCTTATACGTTATTTAAATGGGGTCCAGCTTGTCTGCGGCTGTGTTTGTGTGAGTGTCTGTGAGCCCGCTATGCGACCGCGACATATGTCTGCCCAGTCATATTTTCAATTCAAGTTAATCTTTCAATATTAATAATAATTTTATAAAATGTTTTTATTTGTAAAAGATTTTTTTTTATTTTTACAACATTTATTTATGATTTATTATTCTTATTTTTTAGGCTGGTCACTGTATACTAACATATATGTAAGTATTTAAGTAAAATCATCATTAAAATGTCACCGATATAAAATGTTATAAACTACGTCAATAGATGTGTTGCCTTAATAACCTGAATAATTAACGTAAATTTACTGAAGTAATATTAATCTAAATTGTATGCAAGTTTTTAAAGTTAAACTTCCTTAGAACTTCGTTGTTAGTACGAAAATATAAATTAATTTGTGCTTCGCAATCAATATCCTTATTGTACATGCCATAAACATCCAAGGTGATATAATGTTATGATTCTTTCATTTCGTAAGTTAATAAATATTTGTAACATGTGTAACTTATACATATTGAATGAGACAACGAAGATATACATCATTTTAAGAAAATATGTTATCATAGGTAACTTGAACAATTATCGTAAATTTTGTTAAACATATTAATCTACAACTAAGAACTGATGAATACATACAAAGTCTCCAAAACTAGATCCATGAGAGGTGGGCAATGTGCATTGACAATGTAGAAGTTAACATATATGTTAATTTTTTTTCTTTATCGGGCTTATTCTCGTATTCGTAGAATCATTTTTTGAAAACCACAGTAGTATTACGAAAACATGGTGCTCTTACCAAAATTTTAATAAAATGGTTTTTATCAAGCAATTATTTTACCTAGATTACATCCCATAAAACTCCTGCTAATAATGGTCTTAACTTAAGTTTGCATAAAATTAGTTTTGTAATTTGTTTTGTAATTACTATAAAAAAACTATTTAAATCTTAATAGGAAAATTAGAAGAACGAAAAAGAAAAGAGAGTGCAGGCTGAGGTCATTGAGGTCGGTCGCAGTATATCTCTACACGCATCCAAAGTGCTCTAGCTGTGTTTACAGCCTGTTTCACCTTCATATCTCTATCTTCCTCTTTCAGTCTTCCTACTCTCTCTCTCTCTGCTCCCTTATATTCCTCATCCCACCCAACCCAACCATCAAAACTATCGAACTCCCAAATCAGAACCAGACAAACGCCAAAAAGACTTCAATGGATCCGTGCCCATTTGTACGGATCCTAGTCGGAGACTTGACCGTCAAGTTTCCCACGGCATCCAGGCCATCCTCCTCCACCGTCCACCCGTCGTCGTCCCCTTGCTTTTGCAAGATCAAACTCACCAACTTCCCCCACCAATCCTCTACAGTCCCTCTGATCCTAAGCAACGGTCAAAACCTAGATACGACGACCCACGATCACTCCCTCTCCGCCTGCTTCAATTTGAACAAAACCCAAATCGAAAGCTTAGCCTCCAAGCGGCCCTGTTTGAAGATTTCGATCTACACGGGTCGGGTCGGCGTCACGTGCGGGTTACAAAGCGGGAAATTGTTGGGTCGGGTTATTGTGCCGTTGTCGGACCTGGGTTTGGCGGAGTCCAGACCCGTCGTGTATCAGAACGGGTGGGTCGCCATTGGAGGAGGGAAGAAGAATGGCAGTGGGTCCTCGTCGGCGCAGTTGTTTTTGAGCGTCCGGGCGGAACCCGACCCGAGATTCGTTTTCCAGTTCGACGGAGAGCCCGAGTGTAGCCCTCAGGTTTTTCAAGTGCAAGGGAATGTGAAGCAGCCGGTGTTCACTTGCAAGTTTGGGTTCAGAGATATGCAATCGAGGTTAGTTTATTTCACTTCTTTCACTCTCGTTCACCCTGTTTGGTTGCCGAGAAAATCACTCAATTCCCCCTCGTGAAATTAATTGATTTTTCAAAACGGCAAACAAATCTATCGTCGCGAAGTCAAAATTTTCCCCATTTACTAATTTCTTTTTTTATTGGATTTGTTTCAACAGGTCAATCTCTTCAGAGCCAGGCACACCGAGAAATTGGCTGCCTTTTGGTGGGGCCCACAAGGAGCAAAGCGCGAAGGAGCGAAAAGGGTGGTCCATTACGATCCACGACCTGTCCGGCTCGCCCGTGGCGGCGGCTTCCATGGTGACGCCGTTCGTGGCCTCGCCCGGCTCACACTGCGTAAGCCGGTCCAACCCTGGGGCGTGGCTCATCCTCCGACCGAACGAGGGCACGTGGCAGCCGTGGGGACGGCTCGAGTCGTGGCTCGAGCGCGGCGGGTCCGACACGGTCGGCTACAGGTTCGAGCTCCAGAACACGACGCTCGCGAACTCCACCCTCGGCGCGAAAACTGGCGGGAAATTCTCGATCGACCTGACGTCGAGCCCCACTCCGGCGAACAGCCCTCACAGCAGCTTCGACTTCGGGTCCGGAACCGGGTCGAGGCCTGGATCAGGATCAGGGTCGGACTTCGGGTTCGGGTTGTTCCCGCAGTTGATTCAGAGAGGGTTTGTGATGTCGTCGACGGTGGAAGGCGTCGGGAAGTGTAGCAAGCCGGAGGTCGAGGTCGGGGTGCAGCACGTGACCTGCACGGAGGATGCGGCTGCTTACGTGGCATTGGCGGCGGCGATGGATCTGAGCATGGATGCTTGCCGCCCGTTTTCTCAGAAGCTCCGGAAGGAGCTAAGGCAGCAGTAGATTCGGAAGGCGGGGGTTGTCGTTTCGCGGGGAAGGGTTTGTCGTTTTGTAGTTGGGTAGGCATTGGATTCGTTTTTTTGGCGATTAACTGCCAACACAGCATTTTTTTGCTGCCAATTTATTTTTATTTTTATAATTTTTTTTTGGATGAGACTGTACAGTGAGGAATGAGTAGGCAGGATTTTAATTTTTAAATCAATTTTATTTTCTTGTGATCTGTGAATTCTTGTTGGGCTATTTTGTTAATACATGGTTTGAGTTTTTCTTCGAGGAAGAATCCAATGATGGGTGGCACAGATTCAAGTCTAGACTGTGTGCAGTGGATCATTATTAAGTACTTGATTATGTGATTAGTAGTCCTACTTAGTTGTTGATTATGTGATTAGTATTACTTGATTGTGTATAATTGTGATTAGTACTACTACTTAGAGTTGTGTATATTATTATTTGTGGGATTAGCCTTATTGACAACTTGTGGATATTATGCTTGTGACAACTTTTTATTTTATTTTTTAAACTTAGGAGTAGTCATGATTTTCTTTCTAGAAATGTCATGTTTATAAAGTTAAAAGTGCTAATTTGGTTGGTCTATACGTATAGATTTGTTATAAAAATATAGATAGAGAATGGTGAAATATTCAGAATGCTACAAAATGTCATAGTAATTTTTTTTAGTACTACAAAATGTCATAGTTAATGTAAATATTAAGAAATGAAACTATTCATTAAATAAAGATAATATAATAAATCTCTCGTACGGAGTCACCACTTTGGCCAACACTTTACCCCTTACGGGCCGACCCGGTGTGAGTGGGGATTAGTCTGGGTTGTGGTTAAGGCTTAAAGGTGCCACCCATAGTTGTGGCCCATCCAGGACCACCTCATGGTTCAGACAAAAAAAAGAAGAAGATAATATAATAAATTAACTGTATTTCATATTTTTTTTAAAAGAAAACTGAAATTGAAAAACAAAATAAGAATATAAGTTTTATTATTATGAGACATTTTATCTTTCCTAATTATGAAATAAATAAAAACAATTGCCAAAGGGTTTAGTGTTATAAATTGGGTAAAAATTTGATAACATGACACAAACAAAACATGAAATAAGTCAACGAAGTCTAACTCAATGGAAAAAGGGCCTTGATTTGCAAATTAGTAGTCTCAAGTTCGAAATTCTATGACATCTTGGTAGTGTGTGTGTAAGAAAATCTCTCCATCTTGGATTATCGTTTGTACTAAAAAAAACATAAAATAAGTCTAGTGTTACTCAAGTAACAACACAAACGTAACATGAAAATAAATACGTATAAAATTGGGTTTTTGTCAAACTTTAAGAAAATTATTCTCAAAATGTCTTCCATTATCTTTATTTTATCTTTTCTTTTTCTTAGTCATTATATGTCTTTCGAATTTTGAAGTCCAGCTAATTTAATATAAGAAAAAGGTGGCATCATTATTATCACCCATAAATTGCTCATCATTTTCCCGCTTCCGCTAATTGTCGTTATTTTGAAAAATATATTATTTCAGTTGAAAAAAGTGAGCATATTATTCAATCCAGCTACTAATATTCCAAATGACCCCTAAAACCGGATTTTAGATAACATTCCATAGTGGAATAAAATCGTAATTATCAAAATTTCAAAAAAAGAAAAAAAAAAAAAAAGGGTCAACAATTTGAGAGAGATAATGGCCGCCACTAAGCTATCCAGCCCACAGACCTACGAGTCCCAACCCATTGACGACCTTGGGTCGATCCACGGATACAGGGTCGGGTTAAAATCCAACAGACTGGTTCTCCATATGGGCACAAAGCTGACTTGCTTCCGCTGCGCTTGTTGAAATTCTAACTCCGAGTCTGGTTGATAGCTCGCACAAGTGAAGATGAAGGCGTTGAGTTGGTGGCTGATGCTGGTGGGTTCACTTCGCCTGGTCTCCGTTTGGTTCGGGTTCTTCGACATTTGGGCTCTCCGTCTCGCCGTCTTCTCTCAATCCCCCAGTACACTTCTCACCTCACTTCATTCTTTTGTTTCAACTTTTACTCAATTTTGAATCAACTTCTTCGTTTGGATCCTGTTTGGTTTCTAAGAAAAAAATTTGGGTTTGTTATTTCAAACTTGAAGAATGGAGAAAAACCCATTTCTATTTTTGTGGTTTGCTTCACTAAGATTTCCTTATAAGAGAGCACATAGTGATCAAAGTGGGAATTTGATAGGATATACAGTTGGAATTCTTGTATTCTTAATCTTGTAAGGAAGTCAATGTGATTCTATGGATTGTGTCCAGATATAGATCCAAAAGAGCTGAACTTGTTTTCCTATTTCATCCATCAGTAAATTCTCTTTCTTTGCAAATGCATAATATAATAGGCTGATTTCTCCTTCAATATGTGCTTGTGGGATGAAGGCTTTGTATGGATGTTCAGATTATATGAGATTTCAGATAATAGTAAGTGTTACTGTATTTGATGTCAATGTCACACTGAAGTATATATCTCATTTTGAGAAATTACCCTAAAACTTGCCTTTTGTAATCAATGGGCATGCTATACTCCTAGGCCCTTGCTTATATAAAACTGTACACTTTGCATTTAAAATTTAGAACTTGCTTCTCCGATATCATGAGTTGCTTGTATCAGTATGGCATACTTGACCTAATGCTGCTCATTGCTGGATCAACATTTTAAACTTTCTTTGTTTTTTGTCTTTTGCCTTTAAGTCCATAACAGTGTGCTTCTAATATAGAATGAAGAATGTAGAAAAAGGAATTAGTCTATTAGATTTTTCTTTTTGTTTTTAACTTATACTGTTTTTCTGTCTTTCATGTTTTGCATTTGTGATTCGTATTTTTATTTCCAGTGACTGAAGTTCACGGAAGGACATTTGGTGTATGGACTCTTCTTACTTGCACACTCTGCTATCTTTGTGCTTTTAACCTTGAGAACAAGCCTCTCTACCTAGCTACCTTTCTATCATTTGTCTATGCACTTGGTCATTTCTTGACTGAATACCTAGTATATCATACGATGGCCATTGCAAATCTCTCAACTGTCGGCTTCTTTGCAGGTATCAAATCAATTCACTTGGCTTCATTTTGAATCAATAGATATATTCATCTTTCTTTTTTATATGCTACATGTTTCAAAGCACTTGAATGTGGCTGTTGACTTCTAAGAACCATGGTACAAGAATAAATCATACCGAAAGTGAGGCTTCATGCACTATTTGGGACCAAAAAAAAAATCTGTCAATATGATGATGCTTATCAGAAAAATGAAAGAATTAAATTGTCTATAATGATTATGATGATGCTAGCTTCTTCTGAAGCAAAATTATTTTTAAGAAATAGCAAGACAGGAATCTCATAGCATAAGAATTGGAGAACTGTGTCTTCACATGCTATTGCGAAGTAACCCTGTTTAATTGGAATCAAATATATTCATCTTTCAACTGTTCACAAATGATTTGTATGCTATAACATCTGACGACAAATAGTTCTAAGTTTTTCTTTCTAGTGAATAGCTATATATAATCATGGTGAGCTTAGGAACCAATAATATTTGTAGTAAAAGAATTCTCTTGTGATCTTGATCAGGCACGTCGATAATATGGATGTTGTTGCAGTGGAATGCACATCAACCTCAGCCTTCGTTGAAATCAGAATAAAGTGTCTGGTTGGTTCCTGCCTCAGCTTTCTCCACATATGTTGATCAAGCCCTTTCTTAAACCGTGATTTGATCTCTGTAATTGGAATTGTAATTTTTTACAGCTGCTATTGCTATTGCACTGAAATTTGGCGTAAAATGTATAAGTCTAACTCAACACTGTTGACCAGGCAACATTTTGAGTTGCTGACAATTTTTGAAATCAAGGTCCAAATTAGAGAAACAAAGATTGTCAATCCTTCATCATGTAACCATCAATTCAGTGCAATATTATTTTTTTGGTATAAGGGCAATACTGGAAAAAATCGTTTGTTTGAAGCACAAGGGTTTAGATGGAGTTCCACCTGTTGGGTTTCTAGATGAGTTTGAAGTCTTTACCCCAATAGGATGTGAAGTTTGGACCAAATCTGAATTGGGTTCTTGTCAACTCAATGAATTTGAAGGTTTGGTTGTTTTTAAACTGAGAAAATCATGTACCTTATGACTCAACTCACAACTAGATAAGAGAACACCAATTCAACCACCAAAACCAGATCTGCTGTCCACATCATTCTCTATAAGATTCAGAATATGCTCATATTGGTGTAAAAATTGACAGATATTTATGCTAGACAACTCACAATCTAATTGGGTTTGGCTGTCATGCAGCAATGTCATTTTCAAAACCAAATTAAAATTAAAAGCTTAATATACAAGCAACATGTGAAAGGCCTAAAACCTAGCACAACTTCAATATAAGCATAGAATTTTCTTCGAGAGCTCCCATCTGTTTCATATGGAGACTGCAATTTTCAGATCTACAAGTTGCGTTTTAGTCTACGATTGTCATGCTCACGAAGTTGTTCGTTTTTCTTTTTTGCACACAAGATTAGTCATTAGCCTAATTGATATCCCCAGATTTAAATTGCAGAAAACTTTAGAATGGTTTCAAGCATTTAAATGAATGCCAACAACATGGGTACATTTATACCCAGTTTTTGTTTTATAGCGTTTAGAGAAACTGCGTTTTCCGGCAGGTCACAGGAAACTGCTTAACAGACAAGGGTTTAATTTAACAGAAGGAATAATAATAGAAGCATGCTTTAGCATTATGAAAGGATAATAACATGTGAGAGCTTAAGAGAATAAACATTTTTCTTAAGCATCAACAGCAAAGCACAAACCATCCAATTAAACTCTCACCACCAAAATAATTCGTTTTTTTTTCTCCAATTCAAATGACATCCAAATTTCAACTTGGGTCATTAAACAATTCACTTCTCCTTTTTATGCATCATGAGCTTCTTCCCAAGAGCTTACAATACAAAGAAACAGCACATAAAACAAAAATAATGAAAAGAAAGATGAGGGTAGAAATAAACAGTACAGAGGAAGGTTGAATTTAGTTTTACAGATTGAACCTGCTGCTGATACATAAACTAGCCTACATTTTACCTGCTATATTGATTTTCTAGCCACAGATTAAAATTCACAAACACTAACCTAATTGCTTTTCATATAAAAAGAAAAGGCAAGCATGAAAATTGTAAGCACCAGAAGAACCCAAATACCACAATCATCATTCTGCTGCTGCCTCTCCATTCTCATCCCCTTCTGTTTTTATCTCTGGCAATGTATCCAGATCTGTGCGAGCCTCTTTCTCGGCTTCGACAATATGAGAATCAGAAGAATCAATTGGATCATGCTGAACAACATCCTCCGTCACATTTGTGGAGTCTGAACCTTCATCTGTCCTGCCAGATTCACTGGTACCATTAGACTCTTCATTATGAGAGGTATCTGTGATCTCCTTGATTGTTGGAGAACTAGAACCATTCTCTGTTTCAGCTATTCCATCAGATCTTAAGATATTTTCTGACACATTAGTCTCTACCTTATTAGAGGAGTTAGATGATTCTCCCAATACCCCATCTGCACTCTCAATTTTAGTAGAAACTGTTGAATTTGAGTCAGATTGGTTGTTCTGGGAAGCTGTGTTATTAGCTTGTTCCACAACCAAGGTTTGTATGGTCATGCCCTCTCCAGTAGTTGTCCCATCCAACGTTGCATTTTGAGAGTGAACGGACTCATATACAGTTTCTGTTACGTTCTGCTGGTATGAATTAGTCGCCCTATTGATTTCTGTTGAGTTATTGCTTGCTTCTGGTAGATCATTAGACTGTGTTTTCACTACTGCATTCAAAAGTGAGCTCTCCACAGGATTGGACATAGCATCATTAACTTTCTCTTCACTTGCGGTTACATTTAAAGAAGTACCATTTTCAGCCATTACACCATCAACCATTCGTGAATTGTCATTAGATTTTATATCCTTTTCTACAGCACTAGCTTCTGAGTTCTCATTTGAGTTTTCGGAACTTACTTGGGTATCATGGGTCACTGCACTAGAAGCATCATCGCCTTTGTAATTTTCCTCTCGTGCCTCATGAGCATTGTTGTCATGGGTATCATTATCCTGATCATCCAATGAATTCTCATTTTCTGCTTGATCCTCTCTCTCTTCACTTTCATTCTTATCACCATCCTTCTCATTCCCCTCATCTTCTCTCTCTTTCTCTTCATCTACAAAGTCCTCATCGTGATCTGCTTCCCCTTCTTTTTTCTCTTGCTCATTTTCATCTATCTCATCATCTCCAGCTCCTCTTCCCTCATCCTCTGTATCTTCGTTCTTGGTTTCTTCCTCCTCTTGCTCTTCTGCCTCATGCTTTGGATCCTCTTCTTCTCGCTCTCCTACTTCATGTTTCTGATCCTCTTCTTCTCGCTCGTCTACTTCATGTTTCTGATCCTCTTCTTCTCGCACTTCTACTTCATGTTTCTCTTCTTCCTCTCCAGCTGTTTCTTCTTCCTCCTCTTCCTGTTGTTTCTCACTTTTAATGACTTCCTGGTGAGGAAGGTCTTTCCTCCCTAGTTTCAGAAGCTCACCATCACTCAAAGTTTTGATTGAGGGTTTTGCATTTTTCTCAGCTAATGCTGCCTTCTTATCATGGGAATGCTTGACCTGATAGATTAACCAAAAGCAGACCCCAAGCAGTAGACAAATCTGCAGAACATGCTTCACCCTGACTCCTTTGGTTTTCTGGTTCCTACTATGAGTCCGCTTGATCATGATGTACTTCCCCTAGAGTACCCTACCCCTATCTTTACTTCTACCTATTTGCAAACATTGCACATGTCAGAAACCTGCCAATAATCCAAAATATAAAACTAATAAACTTAAAAAGATTACTCAACCTATTCAACTCAATCAAATTAAAAGTATAGAACACAAATCAAAGTTTCATCTTATAAAGATTTAACACTGCATTTTAAAATAGAAGCAAACATTGTCAAAACATATTATGCCCAATTGATTTCTCAACTCTCACTGTGTCCCAAACTGAAAGTTCGTTCTCAAATTCGATTAACATTCATAGAGAAGCCATTTGATTTGAGCATAAGACAGTAACGGCGTTAGAAATTGATCCGTTTTTCCTCATACTTGGACATAAAAACACCACATTGATCCAAATACATTAAAATCATAACACAAAAGAGAAGAAATTCAGAATCTAAGGAAATCCATTTTCTTCCTCATAGTTGTTGCTTTTGTAAGAAACAAAATCCATTGCCAGAAACTTAGGGGAAAAAAAAGAAGAACAACAATAGTGAAGTTCCCCATGGAAATCCTAATTGGATAACGAAGTAAAGCCACAAGCAAACCCTAGAACACCGCTCAATCAGAAAGATACTGAAAAAAATATTGACCCACGAAACTTAAACCTAAAAAATCCCATCTTTATTGATCCACAAGCAAAACCCATCTTCAAAAATAGTAAATTGTGAGTACCAAAGAGCTCTGCAACAGTCATAGGCACCAAAGATAGGAAATTTATACTAATCCATAAATGAATAAAAGGCGTTCCTGGAGAAAATAGAAAATGGGAAAGAGCAAGGAGAAAAGTGATGGAGGGGAAGGGGAAAGTACCTGAGAAGCAAAGCGGTAGTAGTCAAAGTGCAGAGTGGGAAAGTAAAAGGCCAAGGCTTGTGGATGTCAAAGCAGTTTTCTGTCACAGACTGTGAGGAGGAGATTGAGAGAGAGTGTGTCCGTGTTTTTCTATACCTCAGTGGGGGATGACCGGATCCAATTCCAATTAAGCTAACTAGGAGCCAGTAGGTAGTAATTAGTAATTGCCTTGTTGTCAGACCCAAAAAGGAAAAAATAATGTGATCATTTAATAACTTTTTTTTTTTGGATTGATATAATTTGAAATAAAATTTTACTCATGCCTAATCATTAAATTGATTTTTATCTAAATAAATTTGAACTTATTTATTAGAATACAGAGCTTGTGTTGAGATAAATATTGAAATTTATTTTTCAAATTTTAAAAGGTTATATGTGCATTTGTGTTAGTATTATAGAAAAAATATGTACCAATCAAAGGTCTAAAGCTAATTCATGCTAGGATTTCCAAAAGAGGAATAATGTACTAAGTTTGGAAGTAGGCAGTAGCAGCATACCCCACATGGGCTCTGTCATGATCTATGGGTAAGCGTTTATTCTTACACCCGAAGTCCTATATTTAACTCACTATTTTCCCCGTATCACTTGTATTTTTTTTAAAAGTCTAATCTCTCAAGCAACTCTTTATGCTATTTTGTTTGAATACTTGAAATTATTATGATTATTATTCTTTTTTTTTTTTTAATAAAAAAATTTCTAACAAAAAAGGTTGCCCCAGAATCAGGCCCCACAACATGGGAGACCCATTGGATCTATTTAATATTATTATATTAACCGTATCTACCTTTCCCTAACCAATGACCATAAGCAAACCATTTTGATACTAATCGTAATATGGAATTTGTGATTCCATCTGAATTATTTGTTTATTTGTTTCATTTTCTTCATGTCTGTTCTGTGTTTTCAACTTTTGAAACTTTACCTAGTTATATGTTCTTACAAAGTCTGAATTCAGTCCCCGCCAGCCGAAGAGGTTATGCTAATCTATTATTTTGCTTCTGTTTTTTTATCAAGTCATCCCACACTTTCTTTTCTATTTTTCTGTGTCTTCTTTCTCTGGATAAACCCATAACTTATTACTAGTCTACATACTCAGTTCTAGTGTAGCAGTATGTGTATATATTGCACCATTCTAAATGAGTTATGTTGCTCACACACATCACCTATTAAGATATAACCTCATGGACAAAGCCATGAGAATTGTTTCAGTTTTCAGATTTCTAAGCATTGCAACCATTACTACCATTAGCTTATGCAATGGAAATTTGGCTGTGCCTTGTAAACAAAATGAGAGACAAGCACTTCTAATGTTCAAGCAAGATCTTAAGGATCATTCAAATAGGCTTTTATCTTGGGTTGGTGATGGAGATTGTTGCAATTGGACTGGAGTTGTCAGCGACAATTTAACCGGTCATGTCCGTGAGCTGCACCTTGGAAATTATTATTCAGATGAATATCTGAATTACAGTTTGTATCAAGAAAGCTCTTTTGGTGTGGCAAGGTAAATACTTCTCTACTAAATTTAAAGCATCTGAGCTACATGGATCTAAGCAACAATGATTTTGGAGGAATACAGATTCCTAGCTTCTTAGGTTCTCTTAAAAGTTTAAGATATCTTAACCTCTCAGACTCAAAGTTCGCTGGAATAATTCCGCATCAATTGGGAAATCTCTCAAGTCTACGCTCTCTAGGACTCCGGAGTAAAAGCTACTACGTAGTGGATGAAGGTTGAGAATCTCCAATGGCTTTCTGGTCTTTCGAGCTTGCAGAACCTGGACATGAGTGTGTAGATCTTAGCAAAGCATCTGATTGGTTTCAACGTGACAAACACACTCCGGTTGTGAACTCAATCAAATACCAGTTGGTGTTGCAAACATGACAAGGCTTAAAGTTGTTAATCTCAGGTGGAACATCATCTGGGGTACCATACCTCAATGGTTGTACACCTGTAGCAATCTTGAGTCCCTCCTTTATTTGAATCTCTTGCGAGGTGAAATTTCAAGTTCCATTGGAAACTTGACAGCCATGGTCAATCTTGACTTGTCTGCTAATCAAATTGAAGGGAAAATGCCAAACTCATTGGGAAATCTTTGTAAGTTGACGGTTCTTGATCTGTCAAGGAACTATTTCAATGGAAGTGTATGAGAAATATTGGGAAGCTTGTCAAGGTGTAGTTCAGGTCAAATGGAGTCACCGAAGCTGTCAACAAATGATTTTTCAGGTCCACTATCCGATCAGCTAGGAAATTTAAGACATTTACGCCTCCTTGCTCTTTTGAGTAATTCAATATCAGGTCCAATTCCAGTGTTCTTGGGAAATCTGTCGTTCCTAGAAGAGGCAAGCATTTCTGAAAATCATTTTAATGGAACTCTTCCAAAAACTACTGGTCAACTCAAAATGGTAACGGTGGCTTATGTAAAGAGTATAGCCGGTCGGCTATAATATTTATAAAAAAAAAACCTCAGTAAAGCCGGGCGGCTATACTCTTTAAAAAAATGTATATACACATCTAGAGTATAATGATCCCACCAGACTTGGAAGGACTGGGTACGACAGCAATCAGGCTGGTAGGGCTTCAACTCCAGAATTCGGGCAGACTCCCCATAGTTGGCCCGAACACCCAGGAGGTCTTTCTTACTCAACTTGGGAAATTTGTAGGACGAACCCTTGTTGATTAAAGAGTAGTCCAATTCAGGTATCACTTGGGGGCATCCGAATTGTCTGCTAAAAAACTGGGGACTGTAGGCTTCTACTCCATATTGGTAGTTTCTGGAATCCATTCTCCCACCACAAGGCAGGTCTCGCGCTTGCAGGCATGAGAAAATGTGGTGAATGAGTCGGTTTTCAAACCAAGATGAACCCCTTTTGAGATTCATCATCCACTGGGAAGCATGCCTGGTTTTTCGGCACAGAAAGAAAACGAAACACTCCTCGGTACTAATCGATCTCTTTGGAGTAATGGCCAGAGCGGTATCGGGAACATCATCTTTAAGATATCCTAAGTCTTCATTCCCAAGTTCAGGAAAATACCAATCCAACCATATTTGAGCCATCCAGATAGGGCCACATGCGGCCAAGTTGAGAGGATTGATCATGATTTGGTAAAGACAATGGTAGAGTGAAGCCAACATGAAAGGGCCCGTGGCCAGACCTGATTCGTTATGAAGAGTCTCAGCCAAGTGCATATATTCCGGGTTAACGCCGCCATCTGCGTGAGGAAAGATAAACCGATTGAGCCAGAATAGTAGGAACATCATGTGTTCCTGCTCACGATCAGCCATGCCCTGATAGGTCATCATAAAACCAGCATAGGTTTTCAGACGCAGAATTTCAGCCTTGCTCGCCCTCATCGGGACACCAATCTTCCGATTCTCCACTTCATAGTCCCCTAGAACATCAATATTCCTGCCCCAGGGCCTGAATCCAAAGAGGGCTGCCATATCTAGGATGGTGGGAGTCATAACCGGGCCCGAAAGCGAAAGTGTTCGAGGTACTATCCCAGAAGCAGAGGGCGGCCCCCAGCAGCGAGGGATTTAGGTCAATCAGATTTTTTGACAACAAAATGGCGTAATATATCCCATTTTGCATCCATATATCCTTAAACAGAGGTAACATATGATCCACCCAGTCAGACCAGGAAAAGTAGACCTCGGAAACAAGCACATCAGGGTTCGAACCCAGCCGCTCCAAATTGGCCTCCCAGGAGCCCCAATCGATGTCTTCCAAGCCATACAGGAATGGTGCTCGAACCAACTGGGTATCCAAAGAGAAAAGACCCTCCGATTTGGCTTGATTAAGGACCAAGGAATGAGGTTTTAAAGGGGCCTCTTAGGCTTAACGGGAAAGGAGAATAGGCCTTCGACGAAGCATTCGTCTGTTCCTGAGCCAAAGCTGACTGGAACTCGTCGGCATGCTTTACCGCAGCCTGTTCAGAAAGCCAGTCGGGAATCCCAGTGGAAGCCTTCGCGGTCTTCAATTTCTTCGGAGCCATGGCAAAAAGGGGTTTCTGGTTTGGATTCTGAGAAAAAAGGAAAATGACGACAAGCACAAAGCAAGTTGGAAGAAAATGTGTGTATCAGTTTACCCAAGGCAAAGAGGTTCAAAAGTGAGAAGCTGAGAAGTTTTTTTAGCAAGCCGAATTAAATGCCAGACGTGATAGGATAGTCGCTGTCACGAACTTGGCGCGTTACTTTCAAAAAAATATTCTTTTTCGTGCGATTTGACGTCGTAAGAAGCTAAAGAGTTCAGTTTTAATAGACTTGACCCAAGCCCATTAAAACCGGGGGGCAATGTTTGCACCCAATTTTGGTTGATGGACCAAAAGTGGTTCCCTCCTCAAAAGAATATGGTAAAGGCCCAGGCCCAGTGGTTGTCTGTGTTTTCCTTTCTTTTCCAAGAAACCCCTTTTGTTTAAAAAGGACACCAACATAAGACAGGACCAAAGCCGAGGCCCAAGAAAGAGGGCCCAGAGCAATTGGACCGCTAAAAGTTAAAAAAGAAAGAAATGGGTAACCGTTCCCATAGACCCACGCGAGGTTGGAGGAAGAACATCAACATTTAATGACAATCTGACTGTTCCCTCTTCCAGCAAGGAAGCCAGCCGTCTAGAGAAGCCACCAAACCAGAAAAGAACCAATATGCCTATTAGATTTTTAAGTACAAGCACTTCAGAGCAGGGGACCTCTCAAAAAGCCAACGGTTCTCGTCAGAACGTTCAATCACCCCCACTATGGACCAGTCCAGACCGTCAAATCAGCAAGCTGACTTTGGACAACAGCCAAATATCCTTGCTCAGTCATCATCACTTGAGGTCTTCTCTATGCCTATAAATAAAGAACTTCCGTCACAGAAGAAAAGGCCTCTCTCTCCAAGAACCAGACGCAACGTCTTGCAAAACATTCAAAAAGCTCAAGATATTCTCAATCAAACTTGTCCGGATCTCAAATAGCTAGACGACAGCTCCTGTGTTTATCTTTTTATCTCTCTGCCATCTTCATGGTACAACTGTCTTATGAAAATGATCAGTTTGAATTTGTATAATCTAGTTAATTGTATGAAGAAGCCTTAAATCACCGTAATAATGTATTTCATAGTTTGGAGTCACTAAATACGGATCTTCATTGTCTCTGCTGTTGAGTTGAGAATTAGATAAATAAGAATGATGAAATTCATTTTAAAACCATTTTATCCTGCATATATATGTATTTCTCTCTATGCATGTGATATTTAAGTGTTTTCCCGCCTCCATTGTTGTTTAAATTAAGAAGTCATGAAATGTTTTAGCCCGAATAAGGCCACACCGACTTAAGGGATATAGACCAATTGGACCCGAAAATTATATTGTTGGGCCCGAATTCATAGTTAGTTAAGAGATTTGTTTAAATTCAGATTTAGGTTTATAAACCCATGCTAGGTGTTTATTAACCAAGAACCCTGTCCTTCCCTCCTTGCTTGATTAGGTGTCGCTCGCACCAATCAGGATTGACGTATACACGAAAGAAAGAATGTTGAAGTCCTCTTAACTGAGGCGCAGAAAAGAACTAATCCAGGCCAGTACCCCACTTGGAGCACAATGGCTTGAACGGAGGTTCAGAAGAAAGGCGCAAACCTCACAGAAACATCCATCACACTCACTCATACCAGGTCTGTTGGACTGGTCTCACATCCAACAGTGGCACGCCTATGAAGCAGACACATGAATCAGGAGGAATCTGGAAGTTGAGCCCACTGCAGGGTTACGCTTGATCCTGTCAAACTGATTCAACTTTCAATTTTGTTGAAAATTGAGATAGCACCTATGCGTGAGCCAAGAAGATCCAATCGAGGCATTGGTGTCGGTCCAGCAACTTCTACACTCCTCCGAGCACGCCGGTCTCAACTCCGGCGAACAGAGTGCCTGACAAGAAAGAAGACCAACAGGTTCAAAGCAAGGCGAAGGGATGCCCTGAGCAAGGTCTTCTAATTTAACTCCCATAGTTGCAATTGATTTTTCTTAGCTCCATTTCCTCTCTAGTAAATGTATTTAATTATCAACACATCTGTATTCTGCAAGTTCATCACCAAAAACCTTGAGCATTCAAAGCCTTATTGGCAATAGTCATTTAAGATATGTCATTACCCCGAATAATCTGTTTCTACCTTGAGGCAGAGCCCCAGTTGGATAGATTCATTTTCCATACTTAAGGACCAAAATAAGAAATTTTAGGTTTTACATATAACATGTAGTGATTGAATGTTAAAGGAAATAGTTTCTTTAGTTTTGTTATTCCTAAATAACATCTGTTGAGCATATGTTTATTTGTCTCCGCTTGTCTCTAGAATTATTTGCTTTAATGACTAGACATGCGCAAGAGCCTTTATTTACTTTCTTATTGTGGTTTATTTATGTTCTACAATTAATACGCTTTATCTATTGTTGCATAAACCTATCTATAAATGTGAAATTTGGTTTTTCAAATTGAATCTTCTGCAGGTAATTTTCTTGAAAATATTGTTATCATAATCTCTCATGTGATATTACACTTGAATTAGTGATGGACTTTGTTTTTGTTTTGCAGATTTCTGAATTGAACCTTTCCAGTGGAATAGAGGAACTAGAGTCTTTAATTGGTTCAACTCTTTCAAGTGATATTACATTATTTGAAAAGATTTCATCATCCACATATCGTGTGCGTATTAATTCTTCTGAAAAGAAAGTGGAGGAACCCCAATCAGATACCGAAGACTCTGGAGCAGTTGATGTTGACCTTGGTGACAATGGTACATGTAGATGTGATGTAATTTTGGGTGCAATTTAGGAAATTCCAAAATTAAAAAGCTGACTTATATGAACCAGGGCAAAAGTAAAGATAACATGGTGATAGTATAGCACAGAAATTGATGAGAGCCATCCAGGAGAAGTATAGTGGTTATGACTGATGGAAGGCGAACATTCAGATTCAAGCATTAAAGCGCAATAGTGGCACCAATTGATCTTCTTAATGCAGGTTCTAGTTTCAGAATGGAGGTAATCTTTGCATGGACATTGAAACCTTTTGTTTGTTTTTATTTTTCCAACTACTATGAGGTTGCCCTATTAAATGGAACGTGTTCAATCCTTTGTAAGATAATATCATCTGAATGGTGATAACTGCATTATATATATAAATACTTTGACAGTAAATATTATTTGAATATTCAGTAAGATTCAAGTAGCCGTAATTATTATGGTAGTTTATAAGTTTAACATTTTCGAACCTTGATATTATACGACTTTTACTTTTGTATTTTCTGTATCCTTGATATTTAAATAATAATAAAAAACATGCTAAACAAAGTTTACTTTTTTAATATAGGGCCATTTTAATACAATGTTGAAGCCCATTTTACAAAACCCAACCCATTAGTCATATTAAAAATTAGGTTAGATGTCTTCTTCTTCCTAGCGTAGCCTACATTCCTTCCTCTCGCTGTTTCGACTTCATCTCTTTCTCTCTCGGTCTTTCTTCATGCAACGCCTCAGTGCCACCTTAAGCGTCGACGCCTTAACGACAAAACGCCAGCCCAGACTATCCCAAGCGGCCTAGGCGGGCGCTAGGAGGCCAAGGAGGGCGCTAGGCGGCGCCCAACTCCCTGGCGCCCCTACACTCCTTCCTCTTGCTGTTTCAACTTCATCTCTCTCTCTCTCTCTCTCTCTCTCTCTCTCTCTCTCTCTCTCTCTCTCTCTCTCTCTCTCTCTCTCACACACACAGTCTTTCTTCATGTAGCGCCTCAGTGCCACCTTAAGCGTCGACGCCTCAATGGCCCCCTCTGTTTTTATCTCTGGCAATGTATCCAGATCTGTGCGAGCCTCTTTCTCGGCTTCGGCAATATGGGAATCAGAAGAATCAATTGGATCATGCTGAACAACATCCTCCGTCACATTTGTGGAGTCTGAACCTTCATCTGTCCTGCCAGATTCACTGGTACCATTAGACTCTTCATTATGAGAGGTATCTGTGATCTCCTTGATTGTTGGAGAACTAGAACCATTCTCTGTTTCAGCTGTTCCATCAGATCTTAAGATATTTTTGTTGGTTTTAAAACATTTTTAAGAAGTTCTTTTGGACATTAAACATACAATTAATCAAATTAATCGCAGCGGAAGAATATGGTGGTTGTTTAAATTCAAAACAAAACTTCTTCCAAGTATCTTAAGCCATGAACATTGATATGTTTTTCATAAATGAAAATTCAAGAGAAAGGATAAGTTCTAATTACCCTTGAAGCTATAATAGGAACCAAGTTGTGTTTTGGTCTTCTCTTGATGATTTCCCTTTGTTGATCTCCTCTTGATCTTTCTCCTCCTTGTGAGCCACAAAAGTATATGGCCTCTAAGTCTCCACACCAATGGAACCTTGAGATGAGAAGAAGTATCTTGAGAATACTTGGATGCTAGTGCAAGATTCTCAAGATTGGTTTCAATCTAAACCCCTTTGAAAGAAGATAGTGTTTCACTCTTGAAAACTCACAACTATCTCTCTTTGATCTCCCAAACCTATTTGGTTGATGTTGGATTGTGTTTGTTGTGTTAATTAGCTTATAGAAACAATTCCCATACACCTTTACTTAAGCATTTTCGGCCAAACCCCATTGGGCTTCCAAAATTGGGCCTTATGACACTTAAGCCATAATTTAGGTGTCTTAAGTCCATGGGCTTGATACCCAACCATTTGGGCTTCTCATTAACTATTACCAAGGCCCAAATATATTTTTACACGTAGTAAATCATCCACATCAAATCAATCAAATTGATTTCCTCATTCTCATTTGTATTACTCAAAGTTAACCATTTAAGGTGTGCGATCCATTAGGTTCTAATTTAGCAAGGCAGTGGGAAAACATTAGAACTCTTTCTAACCAACTGGAATTAAAACCCCCCCTTTTAATTCTTCCTTTATTTGGATCGATCACAATCAATCCTAGGACTTCCACAAGCCAAGAGTGACATTTAGCAATATATCATGACTACCCAAGCTAATTAGAATAGATGAAGAACCTATTCAGTTGGAATTGCAATGCAATACGATCCTTCTCTTATACAATGTTTCCAATCATATTATTAGCGTACGGATTGATAATGTCAAACCCCTAATATGATTAACCTCATATGATTCAATATAACATAATTAAAACACTTTCTAAATCATGTTCAAGTACTTCGGCCGAAGATTCACTGAATCATATCTTGAAACATTCTCCTTTTCTTATCAAAGGTAGAGATTCCTTATTGTACATTCACATGTCTCCATGATGAATTAAGAGATCCCAATAACACATAAGGAAAATCTTTTACGACTTGCCTTTGTGAGCTATCAAAGATCAATAACGCATCATAAGACAACCATGATGCCTCAGGTCTAAGGACTAATTTGCATTATTGCAACTATAAGTTCTCGTTTGACATATAGATAAATACTCCATACGAGAACTGCGGTTGATCGCATTCAGTGTACTCATTCACTAATGAGCACCCACATACTTGTATTAGTGTCAACTACACAAATGGTTTGAGACCAACCATCCTCATTATTGAGCATACATAGTATGTGCCAATCTTGACGGTTTATCAATGCCCATTTGATAACCCTATGATTATGAACATTTTGGGATACTACAGTTAGAGATTAAAGGTCTCCCGAATCTAAACTTCTTTAGATTACTTTATCTCTTATTTAGTATACCCTGGACTTTTGTTTCTTTATGCGACATAAAAGATAACAAAATAATATTGCCCTTTATTTATCATATACGAAATGTATTCTAAGGAGATTACATCAAATGTATTGGCTCTTAGGGCACATTTCTATCAATCTCCCACTTGCACTAGAGCCATTTAGCCATGTATCTAATACCCATTTTCTCTGTATGTCTATCCAGTTGTGACAGTGACATAGGCTTAGTGAGTGGATCTTCTACGTTGTCTGCTGATGCAACCTTTAGGATGCACACATCACCATTCGAAATGAGTTCTCGAATCTTGTGGAATTTTCTGTCAATGTGTTTGGATCTCTGATGAGACCTTGGTTCTTTGGCTTGAGCTATCGCCCCATTATTGTCACAGTACAAAGGTACTGGTGACATTATGGTTGGAACCACATTTAGTTCGGTAATGAACTTTTTCATCCAAACAGCTTCCTTTGCCGCTTCTGAGGCAGCAATGTACTCAGCTTCAGTGGTGGAGTCAGCAGTAACACTTTGTTTACAGCTTCTCCAACTAACAACGCCTCCATTCAGAATGAAGACGTACCCAGATGTGGATTTACGATCATCAACATCAGATGCGAAATCCGAATCAGTAAACGCTTCCACTCGTAACTCTGATGTTCCTCCATAAATAAGGAACATATCCTTAGTCCTTCGTAAGTATTTAAGGATACACTTAACAGCTCCCCAATGATCTAATCCTGGGTTTGACTGGTATCTACTTGTTATACTAACAGCATAACTGATATCTGGTCTTGTACAAACCATGGCATACATGAGACTCCCTATTGCTGATGCATAAGGGATTTTACTCATCTGCTGTATCTCTTCAGGAGCTTTCGGACACATGTTCTTAGAAAGGTGAAGTCCATGTCTAACTGGAAGTAACCCTTTCTTAGATTGTTCCATATGAAATCTCTTTAACACCATATCTATATACAAGGATTGAGATAATCCAATTATTCTCGGAGATCTATCACGGTAAATCTTTATTCCAAGTATATAAGATGCCTCTCCTAAATCTTTCATTGAGAATGATTTAGTGAGCCACAGCTTCACTGAAGACAGCATTCCTATATCGTTTCCAATAATCAGTATGTCATCCACATACAACACTAGGAATACTACCGAACTCCCACTGACCTTTTTGTACACACATTGGTCATCCATGTTTTGCATGAAGTCATGTTCTTCTCGCTCGTCTACTTCATGTTTCTGATCCTCTTCTTCTCGCACTTCTAATTCATGTTTCTCTTCTTCCTCTCCAGCTGTTTCTCCTTCCTCCTCTTCCTGTTGTTTCTCATTTTTAATGACTTCCTGGTGAGGAAGGTCTTTCCTCCCAAGTTTCAGAAGCTCACCATCATTCAAAGTTGTGATTGAGGTTTTTGCATTTTTTTCAGCTAATGCCGCCTTCTTATCATGAGAATGCTTGACCTGATAGATTAACCAAAAGCAGACCCAAAGCAGTAGACAAATTTGCAGAACATGCTTCACCCTGACTCCTTTGGTTTTCTGGTTCCTACTATGAGTCCGCTTGATCATGATGTACTTCCACAGCCCTTCTTGCTAAAATGGTATGTTGATGCTCTTTTTGGAAGGGTCAACTTAGGTAGAGAAGTCTTGGGTCTTCAGCAGGGAAGAAGGTGCAGACCTTCGGTAACTAAGGAACCTGTAGAAGACAATGGGGAAGAAGCAGTCGTCATGCTTCGGACACCGGAGCGGTGACTGCCGAAGGCTCTCCGATGCTTAAATAAGCTATTTGTGGTAATTTTGACAGAGTAATAGTAAATGTAAGAAAATAGTCACCCTATTTATTCGGGTACTGTTCCCTATTTATAGGAAGGTGAAAACGGGAGTCTCGCACAAAGTTTCGATGTGGGACTTTGTGCAAGTTGCTGTGGTGGTGACACGTGTCCTTAGAGATTAGGTTCGGTAGTTGGGAGCTTCGGCAGGTTGCTGCCGCTTCAGAAGAGTGTCTTGCTTCGGCATGTTGGAAGGTGCTGACGTCAATCACTTTATAGGAATTTGTCTGTGTGTCCCTTTGGGGTATTTTAGCAGGGGAGAAGGCATGTCTGCCTTAGTGCCAGTCGTTTTGATGCTGGATATGCTCGATTGATTATGGTGTAAACAGTAGTCCCCCAAGTTCGTGGTCAAGAAGTAACTTCTGGGTTGGGAACTTGTGAGATTTTTGTATAATCATGACCGAGCATTCCTGATTCAGTAGGAGTCGTAGGGCATTCCCTAGTCCCCCAAGTTGGCAAGCTAGAAGTTGCGTCGTCCTTGGAGGTTTTTAGACCTTTGGAACGAGCCTTCGGCAGAGAGCCTGTCGAGAGATTGTTGGGCCTTTGGCAAGGAGCCGGGGAGGGCCTTGGGTATAGTCGCTTTCGAAGTGCCACTTGTGTCTTTGGTTTTGATAATGTTGGCAAGGGACCATGGCTTCGGCAAGGTTGAGTTGGAAGCAAATTTTTGTGAGCCCTTGTTTGTCTTTGGGCATACCCTTGCCATTCGGCAAGCAGGCCAGGGTGGCCCAGGGTGTGCACGTACTTTCGACATTGGAGTGTCCTTGGAAGGCTTTGAGCATGGGCTTAGGTAGGGGGCATGCGCGATGGTTTGACGGCATAGGCCCTGCCGTTCGGCAAGGTTAGGGTGAAGAGGAATTTTATGAACCCTCCCCCTCCCTCTACACAGTGCCTACAGTTCGACGGGGCTTTGGGTTTTTTTTTTTTTTTTTGGGAAGCTAGACCTTCAGCAGGTGTCAGAAGTTTGGATGTGAGATTGTAGGACACTCGACACAACCCTTGCCGTTCCGCAAAGGGTCGGGGCCTTGGGCTTTGTTTTTTGTCTCCGGTAAAGATGCTCCATGTTGGCTAGGCTTGGCGTGAGGCAAGGGGCTGGGCCTTGGCCTATGTAAGGGCTAGGGTTTAGAAGGAGGGGTTATGTATAAAATCTTCAACAAGGGTCATGACTTGCATCGTGTACCTTTAGCATTTATCGCTCGCAAGGGGTGCTGTCACGGCGTTGGCAAGGGAGCTGTACATTGGGCAAGGAGTCGTCTCCGGTTCTGCAAGGTCCACAAGGGGGGGGGGGGGGGCGCAAGCGTGATTTTTGGGCAAAAATCCCTTGCCATTCGGCAAGGGTGCATTAGGAAGAATTTGTGGAGACCTCCTTGCCCTCTTCAGCACGTTTTGGAAAGGGGGATTTTCTGTGTCTGTACCTTCGGCGGGGTCTGGAAGGAAGAAGATTGTTGCCGAACGGCAAGGATGACTGGAAGGATCCCCGGTAGGTTTTTCTTGGGCACTGATCGGTTCATAATTGTATATCATTTTGTACCCTTCTAGCTTATGATTTGGTTATGTTTTTGAGTTAAACTGTGCTTTTAATCCTTTTTGTGTTTATCTTTCAGTTAATTGAGATTTAGGTAACAATGATGGCTTTGGATAGGAAATGATGCAATCCATGCATGTTAAGGCCTGATTTGGGGTGAATGGAAGAAGAGCTTAAAGACAAACTAATTTTGGCTACAGCCCTTGCCAGCCCAGTTTCGTAGGTCAACTTCTTGGCCTTGGATCAGTATGCTATGGGGCTCGAATGAGGTGATGTTCTTCATAGAAGTTGTTCCAATGGGTGTCTAGTATAACATATCCAAATTTGAGCCCCATTGGATACGTTTTGAAACCTGTGGCCTTCCTACACCAAGTCTGGTTCTGAAAAATCGTTTTTTCAGCAAGCAAAAGGCAACCACATGGGTTGGCAGCGAAGGGCAGCCTGATCACCTTTGAACCCATGTGAAGAAAGCTTGAGGTGCAGCAGCAAAATGATGAAGGATGGTGTGGGAATTCATCATGATGTTCCTCCCTCTTAGCCCTATAAATAGAGAAGCCTTCAAGCTTCAAAACACACCCCAAGGGGGGGAGCTCTCAAACACTTCTCTAGAGCTCCCTTCCCTTCTCTCCCTCAAATTCTCTTAGTTTCCTTTCAAGTTGTCAATTGTTGTAACAAAATGATTTTACTAAATTTTCCTTCAAGTTTTCAAGTTCTACTTTCATTTTATTTGTAATGTACATTCTTTCTTAAGTATTCAAGTTTAATTAGTTTCCAAGTTTCAATTATGGTTTTTGTTCTTATTCATTATGCTTAAAAGTTAATATGCTAGTTTGAATGATTGATCACTATTTAGGCTTGCATGTTAGCTATCTTGATTTGAATTAAGAGTAGACACCATGCTTTAATTCGAATTGAACTATGAATAGGAAGAGTATGTATGGACATTCGACAACAGGGATTAGATACATGCTTGGTTGTTTAAATTGTTCTTCTATGCTTAATGGGTTCCTAATGCTTAATTTTAGGTTAGACAACAAATGATCAAATTAGGGAATTAGGAACACAAGGTTAGGACCAAACACCATGGCTTAATCATACTTTAGCTAGAATCAATCCGTTAATCTAATTGAACTTGGGAATTTATTTGCTTGAGTTATTTCTTTTTTTCTTGTTTTTTTTTTTTTCATTTCTGTTTTGTGTAGGGGAAATGAATTGGATCATTCAATCACCAATCCTCGTGGGATTGACCTCGCATTTACATATGCTATACTACCGAACGGCTCGTGCACTTGCGAGTATCACAAGTTGAGGATGCAGCTGAATCCATTTTGGTGCAGCTGAATCGAAGCAACATGCACGCCCTTAGTTCATCAATACTTTTGCCGTTCAGCGCATTTGTGGCTTTAGCACGTCCCCGTCACGGCTTCGGTAAGGTTTGGTTTCGAAGGAGGAAAGTTGCGAAATACCTCTTACTTTTAGCAAGGGGGAGCGCGAGCATCTCTGTACCTTCAGCATGACCCTTGCCGTTCGGCAAGGGTGATTTTGTGAAATTTTGGAGTGTCGGCAAGCAATTGGAGCTAGGCTCCTAGGTCTTCAGCAAGGATTTGTCCGGGCCTCTTGGATTTAGGTGTTTTGGTATTTTAGAAGGAGGGGGCTAGAACTGTTGAGAATAAGGCCTCTTGAATATAATGGATGATTGGTTTGGTGCAAGATCAGGCTTCAGCAAATGTTTCGTTGAGTATCCTTGTAAGCCTTCCTTACCTTATGCATGGGCCTTGCCGTTCGGTAAGGCCTTTTCAAATCCCCCCCCCCCCCCCCCCCTTCTCCCTTTTTTTTTTTGGGATTTGAATTTTGAATTTCAAACTGTGGTGTAGGTATATGAATTTTGGGAGGGAAGGTGAAACGGTGCTAGGGTTTTCGTGAACCGAGGCGTTGGTACCCTTGAGGCTTTATAAATAGAAGCTTGGGATGAAGAAGGCATCACAATTGAGACTTGAGAAAAATTTTGGGAAAAGTGAGGAGGAGAAAAGGAGATTTCTGGTGATTGACTTGGTGGTGGTGCAGTGGTCAGAGTGATTTTTGGCGATCTTTCCGCGGGTTAGATCTCATTTCCCTTGAATCCTCAAATTGAAATGTCCTTTTTGCTATGAACTTGTTGAATGTCATTTGTAGAGCAAAGAGCATGTAGGTGTGCCATCCTTTTTGTGTTTTTGTGTTTCGATCCTTCTTGCATGTGCATTAGTTCCTTTTTCTTGTTTTTGCATATTGTAGATGTCTGAAAGTTCTGGTAGAGAAAGTCATGACCCTCCTGCCTCTGGTGGGGAAGATACCGAAAGTGATGAGCCGAGCCTGTATGTGTGTTATGAAGGTGAGAGTTCCCATTCAGAGCATGTGGTAGAAGGTGTGATAGAAAGTAGGATGGTAGTGTGCGATTGTGAGGGGGGAGCCATCAGTGGATTCTCGGGAGGCTGAGTATAGGGAGATGCAGAGGCATTATAGTGTACTAGAGGCTATGGTTGATCGGGTTTTGGCTTTGCCTCATACACCAGATTTGGGCTCGAGCAATCAGGCTGGGCCATCAGGGTCTATGGAGGTAGCCGTGGCTTCTGTGTCAGAGGGGTTGGAAGTACGGGTTGTGTCCCGTTGCCGAGGAAGAATACACTAACAGAAGAAAAGCTGGCGGAGCTTCGGTCTGAGTGTAGTGTTCCACCTTGGGTGGGGTTGAGGCTACCGATTGCAACGGATGTGGTGAAATATCATCCAGAAGGATGTGTGCTCATTTTTACGGATATGTATAAGCATGGCCTGAGATTACCTTTTCATCCGTGGGTACAGAGATGTTGGCTAAGATGGGGTAAACACCGAGGCAGTACAATCCCAATTTTTGGATTTTACTTCTTGGGGTATATATTGCTTGGTGGTTGGCGGGATTGGGGGAGCCAACGTTTGAGCGGTTCATGTATTTGTATTCAGTGTCTAGGCAGCAGGGAAATTTTGGTTGGGTGCAAGCTAATTGCCGAAAGGCGAAAGATAGGGGTTACTTCATTAGCCATTTGCCTTTTTCTTAGAAATCTTGGAGGAATATGTGGTGTCTGGCCTATGGTGACTGGGAGTGTTCGTTCGGGAAGACCGTTGCAAAACACGTTCCTAGCCATTTCCAGTCTATAGGTCCCTAGTCTCAACCTTCAAGACTGATTGTTGTTTTGTTGTTTTTAACTGCTAGCGTTCTTGTTTCCTTGTTTGTTTTTGCTGACCCAGGTACGAAGATTTGAGTAAAAATATATATTTTGTGTTGCAGGTTCGGTGAAGTGGGGGCCCATTTCAAAGGAGAAGGAGAACGAAGTTGAGAAGGTGAGATTGCTGCTATTGGAGACCGATCGGGAGTATCAAAACCTAGTCACACAGAAGAATCTGCTTGAGTCTGGACTCTTGCAAGGGAGTAAGTGTTTGAGATATCTTTTGTTTTGCTTCAGCTTCCTTTGTTTTGTTGTGTGATTGTGACTAACTCTGCTTTTTGATGTGCAATGGCAGGGGTGATAAAAGGAGCGACGAAGGTGGTCGTGACTATTAACAAAGCCGGGAAGCAGAGGCGGCTGAAGGAGAAAAAGGAGATGGGATCGCGCCCAAAAAGGGGTGAGAAAGAGGGCGGCAGGCAGGCTACTGGGAAGCGCCCCCGAGATGATGATGATGGGCTCATCTCTGAAGCCTTGATGGGGAAGAGAAGAGCTCTGGAGGAGGCCCATCAGGATGTGATGGGAGCGGAGCCAAGGCTTTCGCCCTTTGACTTGCGGGCACCGCCGAAGCTTCCCTTCGGCAGGGAGAAGGTTTTTGCGGAGGGAATGAAGAGGGTTGACTTCGGCGGGTTGTGTCGTCAGAAGAAGGAAGTCAGCTTGGCCATGCATCAGCATGAGGTGCCTTTGGTCTTCAGAATACTTGACCAACACGAAAAAATAATAATTAGGATTGCTCCTTTTACTTGGGGAAGTGGGCTACTGGAAGTATTCTTGGTTTTAGAAAGAATCTCTCAAGCGACTCCTTATGTAATTTTCGTTTTGAATACTTGAAATTATTATTATTTTTTAATACTTGAATAATATGTTGATATCATTGTCGCCAACAAAACCTATAAACATGTTATTTATACATTTTTCACCAACACTGATGTGCATATTGACAATTCGGTCTTTAATTAAAGACAATTGTTATCACTAAAGCAAAGTGGAGTTTTGTGTTTTTATACGCCGTGTAAAGAGCATGATATTTTGCATTAGGAAAAAAAAACATATGAATTTATTTATTAGAATACTGCGGTTATAATGAATTTATTTATTAGAATCCTGCTTTTTTTGTTGTTGCTTATTATTGAGTAATTAACAGCATATATTTGATCAACTGGAAATTAATTTTAATGCAGCTGACATCTGATCAACCTAACCGTGACGAAGTAGACTTCGAGTTCCTTGGAAATGTGGCAGGCAAACCATATATCCTTCAAACAAACATTTTCGCTGATGGATTGAGCAACCGTGAAGAGAGGGTCAATCTGTGGTTTGATCCAACAAAGGACTTCCATACCTATTCAATACTATGGAACCTTCACCAAATTGTGTATGCCATCTTTCAAATTAGCTGATCAGTATTTAATCTGAGTCTTGCTTACATAAGTTTTCTTCTTTAAAAAATGGACAACAACAAGAAAACGATTCTAAGTAATTTTAATGGAGAAACTTGGTGTACTTTTGCTTGTAGGTTCAAAATGACTACAAACTGGACTACAATTTACGTTGCAATGAAAGTTGTTTTATTTTCTAAGAGACAAGGGTGTTCAAAGATACTCATCAATCTTATAAGTTATATCTAGCTAGTCTCTATCCCAAACATGGTGTAAACCAACTCATTCGAGACCCCATTGATTCTTGGACGCTTGGAAAGGATCTCTTAACTCTTTCATTATCGAGGCAGAAGGTGCCGATCTCACGAGTTGTAAATTGTTTGTGAACATTAAAGGAGTCGATTCCTTTTGTCGCAAAGTAAATGTTGTTCCTGTCTAACTCCATGAAATCGCTCGCCCGAAGAGAGAAGGAACCGTGCGAGCTCAAAAATAACATTTGGTCCCCCAAACTTTGTTCCTTAAGAAAGTCACCAGTCTCAGGATCAATCTTGTAAACTTTAAAACCAGATGTCCTGAAATATTCATGATCATTGTAGTCAGTGTTGCCCTCCTCGAGCTCGTCATCACTTTCTTCTTGCATGTTGTGTTCTTCCTCATCATCATCTTGATGATTTCCTCCTTCCAGTTCCAGTTCTTCATCATCCTCATCATCCATGCTTGTGCGAATTTCAAAAACATCTCTTATTTGATGGATCACCAAGACTTCACTGTTGGTTGATTCAAACAAGAATGATTCGTATACCCCATTTAAACTGATTTTGTAGTCATTATGATACTCAAAGTCAATTCCATTCTGCTCCTCGTTATCATAGACTAAGATCAATTCCACTTCCACATCTCCAAATTTTATGGTGCGAGGTTGGATGAGCTCACTCTTAATATTACTAATAGCCAAGGAGTATAACTTACCAGTACTAGAAAACAATAATTGGTAATGATGTTCATTTTCATCTAATACCTGGAAGCCACTCCATGTTTTGTCTCCAGGTCTACACATAACCAACACCTTTAAATTATCAAATATTGCTGCCACAATACATTCTGAATCATTAATATCTGAGGTGGATAGCACAATGTGCCGAAAGAAAAAGCCGGTACCACACAGAACCCATTCTGTTTCTACAAACTTTTTGAAAGATGGAATTGTCCACAATGGTGGAAGTTGGCGTAAGGCTCCTGAAACCGGGTTGAACAGAAACATTTTAGAATTCAGTCTTTTTTCTTGGATCATAATTAACCAACCTCTTGAAGAGCCATAAAACCGACTTCCATGAATTGGCTTAGGCAGCTTCAACTTGTGAACTTTGCCGTCGGCAAGGTTGGTAAAGGACAAGTAGTTGCAATTTGGATCCTGAGGAAGAACTAACCAGGGCGCTTCTGGAGCACCGCGGATGTGTCCTCGCATACAAACTGAATTCCAAGACTTGCAGGCAAGACCTGTGCGAATTCGATCCCTTAAACTCAAGCGCTGTACAATCATCTCCATGATATCTTCGTGTACTCTCTGCCACCTGCTGCTGCTGCTGTACTCAAAACTACTGGTTTGGTTTTCGTATTGCTTTCTCTTCTTATCTGAATTTTCTCTGAGTCCAAGTAATAGTTTCTTGAGCGTGAAGCAAGGGAACCAGCTGCTTAAAGAGAGGTAGTCACCCAGGTTTTGATAGGCCAAAAATAGTCTCTCACTCATCTCTCTCTCTGTTTGACTAACAATATTTGAAAAATCAAGCTTTGCAAAAGAGTGACTGTTGAATTTTCAATTCTAGTATGCCGATGCTAGAGCTTTTGTGCTGTCATAGGGTGCATGTGGAACAATACATAGGGGTGAGCTAACCTAATTCATAAGGGAATCCGTGTATCTCAGGGATGGACATTGGTTCCAATCCTAATTCATCAGGGAATCTGTCTCCTAATTCGTAAGTGGGCAGTGGGCCCCACAACATGTACCACCATCAAATTCAAATTCCTCCACCAAATTCTGAATATAAAAAATTTAAAAAATAATCCAGCCCCCGAATTGGCCTGGATGATAACAATCTCAGAATAATTTTTGGGCTTTTTTTACCGCCATCAGGCCATTCCTTCTCCGCACTCTTTTAAATACGGCCTGATGACCTTTATAAATCTACAATGGAATGGAATCATGTAAAATAATTTTTATTTATTTATAAATCATGCGTAGAAAAGGGTACCAATAATTAACATATATAAAGGTAGAAAATAGTAAAATACTTAAAATATCAAAAAATATCCTTAATTAAAAAATATTAAGAAAAAATATTTTATTTATTGAGGGTAATATAGTAAATTAAACATTTTAACCCAAAGTTGAATTTTGTGTTATATGCATTGCCGTGTAAAGCATAATGGAAAAGTCACATTTCCAACATCTACCAAAGAACCCACTTCCTCTCTTTAGTTGGGGGTGGAAGAAGTGGTAGATAAGTTATGCAGTAGATTAATAATTTAATTAGTTCAATTACTAATCATTTGCAGTTGGATTAACGCCACAGTCAGCTTAAAAATCTGGATTTTCCTTTTTTCTTTTTGGCGTTTCTGTAATGCCAAGCCTAAAGGTAATGATTAACAAATGTTCTCCTTGTCAAAGATAATTGGTCCATATGTCTTCATTTTGTAACCTTGGCAGCAAGGTAGAATCACATTAGAGCCATGTTCATAATTAACACCGTAACATTTTTACTTAATTACTTTTATTTAACGAGTCGGGGAGATTCGAATTTGGAATCTCTTCAAAATGTATATACAAAGTTTATAACTATGTTCTATGAGTTCCATTATTAATTCAATATGCGCAGTTGATAACTTGAGGCTTTGCTAGTAGTTAAAAAAATGAGTAAAAAGGAAATCCAACTCATGCACAACCTACAAAAGGAGGGAAAGAATAACCTTAAAGACCACATAAAGTGTAAAAGGGATGCTTGAATAACTAAGTCATCCTAGCTACAAAAGAAAAAAAAAAAAAAAAATTCTTGTCAGTTTCTCTGTTTCTTCAACTTTCTGCTAACATGACAGAAAAATTTATAAGCTCTTAATTAGTAAGCCTAATGAGTATCCTCAGCTCATTAGAAGCCTAATCACCAAGTTATCTAAGCTTCTTGGTCAACTATTTCTGCCAAATGAAAAAAAAAATTATGATGTGTTAACAGTTTAATCACATCCTAATTGGGACCATAAAAAAACCCATAAAAACCATATTTCATAAGATGCTAACAACCAAACATTTCTTTGCTTCCCCCTAAAGATATTCCTGCTTAAACAAAACCTTCCTTCCTTCTATCACACATTTTCTCTCTTCTTTTTTTGGTTGAATGTTCTCTGTTCCAATTTTCCACCGCCCTCCCATGCAATACCTTTATATAGCTCTCTTCAACATGTTGCTATCATATTCCTCCATAACACACTACTAAAAAATAAATAAAAACCAGAGTTAAACCATGAGTGATAATCACAGAATTGTCATCTTTATTGGGCTTTTTCTTACTTTGACATCGATTCGAATTACAGATGGTTCCGTTGTTTCAACAGGGGACTTCAACAAGGATTTCTTTGTGACATGGTCTCCTAGCCATGTAAATACTTCAGCTGATGGCAGGACAAGGAGTATGAAGCTCGACCAAGAATCCGGTATGATCAAAATTCAAAACTTCTTTAATTAGTTTTAACATTTCTGAATTCTGATCCTTTGTTTTTCATTTTCCTAGGTGCTGGTTTTGCTTCAAATCAGATGTTTTTGTTTGGACAAATTGACATGCAAATTAAACTAGTACCAGGTGATTCAGCAGGCACAGTTGTGGCCTATTATGTAAGCAGAAAACGTTTTCTTCTTCTGTTTTTTTCGTTGTTGCTTATTATTGAGTAATTAACAGCATATATTTGATCAACTGGAAATTAATTTTAATGCAGCTGACATCTGATCAACCTAACCGTGATGAATTAGACTTCGAGTTCCTTGGAAATGTGGCAGGCAAACCATATATCCTTCAAACAAACATTTTTGCTGATGGATTGGACAACCGTGAAGAGAGGGTCAATCTGTGGTTTGATCCAACAAAGGACTTCCATACCTATTCAATACTATGGAACCTTCACCAAATTGTGTAAGCCATCTTTCAAAAGAGCTGATCAGTATTTAATCTGAGTCTTGCTTACATAAGTTTCCTTCTTTCAAAAATTAACCAAAAAAAAAAAGATTCGAAGTAATTTTAATGGAGAAACTTGGTGTACTTTTGCTTGTAGGTTCATGGTGGATTGGGTTCCAATCAGAGTATACAGAAACCATGCAGACAAGGGTGTAGCATTTCCAAGGTGGCAGCCAATGAGCATAAAAACCAGCCTATGGAACGGCGACAGCTGGGCGACAAGAGGCGGCAAGGACAAAACTGATTGGTCAAAGGGCCCATTCATAGCTTCATTCAGAAACTACAAGATTGATGCCTGTGTTTGGAAAGGAAATGCAAGGTTTTGCAGGGCAGAGAGCCCTACAAACTGGTGGAACAAGAACAAGTTCAGCACCCTAACAAAAACACAGAAAAGGTTGTTCAAATGGGTTAGAAAGCACCACATGATTTATGACTATTGCCAAGATAAACAGAGGTTCCAAGGCAACCTTCCAAAGGAGTGCTCTCTGCCTAAGTACTGATAAATTAAAGAAAACAAAAAAACCATTTTATTTTATTTTAGTGTTTTTCCTTTTCTCTATTTTATTGTGTAGCAAATTATTATTTCTAGGTTAGAAATCAATAATCATATAGAGGTTGTTCATCAGAGGGGAATTTAAAGATCAATTACTTGAAGCATTCAAGTGAATCATAGACTTGGAAGTAAAGTAACCTTTTTAGTTTTCTGTCTTTGGATTTGTAAATATACCAAAATGTTTCTTCACTTTTTGGGTTTATTGGGAAGATGCTGCTTTCACCTCATTCTCTAATAGAAGTGTGCATGTGGGGAAGGGGAAGGACATTGTTGAGAGAAACCTTGAAAATTTAAAAGAGATATTTAGTCATATACCCATTTTTAGCACTAATAATATAAATAAACCCTATATCATTTAATTTTTATAAACAAACCCAAAAAATGACAGCTGCCCATATTGAATTTAATTTTGATTATTAAATTATTTTGATGCCCTATTGAGTGTTTTGGGCTTTTTTTTATAAGATTTTGGGGATGGGTTTATTTTAAGAAATCAATTACAGTTTTGTAATTTAAAAGAAGTTAAAAACCTTTTTGTTATGTTGTAAATGAGTTTTGGGTGTGTTTCTAAAGTCCATTTCATATAGGTTTTTTATTTTATTTTATTTATAATTTAGGCTCCTATATTGGATATAATAGTGAATCTCCCTATTTAAAATTTCATGTATATGAAAAGGTAAAAAGGATGCAGGAGCCAATTAAGAGCATCAATGTTCATGAGCGCTCACAACTTTACATGAAAGTTAATCTAACCGCTCTTAACTATTTGAGCCACAAACCACTTGCGATTGAAAGTATTAAGAAATATTAATAAAAGCTAATTAATTTTTTTTTTTTTATTAAGAAAAAGCTAAAATGATAAGGTGACCCAATCCAATAAAAAGCCCATAGTTGTTAGATGCTCTTAAGGCCCTACTGATGGGGATTGATCAGCCCATTACATGATCTGAAATTCATAATGCTCAAATTAGAGACCAATAGATTTCTTAAAACTCAAAACACTCAATAGGACATCAAAGTAATTTAATAACTACAATTAAATTTAATAGGGCTATCTATCATTTTTTGGGTTTGTTTATATAAATTAAATGTTGTAGAGTTTATCTATATCACTAGTGCTAAGAATGGGTATATAACTAAATATCTCTAGTTTTTATTAAGTCTAATATGAATCATAAAATTATATCAAATTCCACATACGCCCATAAAATAAAATTTGTTTCTAAAAATTATACAATATATGAATATGTTGAATATATAATAAACAAGAAACTATGTTTAAAGTGTATCGCCGAGTGGCTATACTTCATAAATTAAAAAATATATTTAAATGTATACACTTTAATAAAAAAAAATATATTTAAAAAGTATAGCCGCCTAGATATACTTCTCAAATAAAATATGTTTAAATAGGATAGCCGCGCGCGGCTATACTGCTCAAATAAATTTTTTATTTAAAGCCGGTCATTAGATGCTCTTTTATGATCAGCCCGTGACATGATCTGAAATTCGTGGGGATTGATCAGCCCGTTAGAGCAACTCCACCGCACCCTCAAACCCGGGTAAAAGGCCCCCCTCAACAGCCCGAGAGCCCTCCAGCGCAGCAGCCTGCAGCCCAGTTTGGCGTGGGTCCCACCAGCCCGGGCAAGCCCAAGGGCAAGTTTCGCCTGGGCTTCAGCCCGAGGGCTATGACATCAGGGCTGACGTCACGCTGACGTCAGCTCGTGCTAATTCAAATTTTTTTTACCGTTGGCGCGTGAGTTACACGCGCCAACGGTAAAAAAAATTTGACTTCAGCGCATCTGCCACGTGTCGCAACCTGGGGCGCTCCGATGGGTTTTTTTCCAGAAATCCGACGATCCTCGTTTTTTGGGCTTAAAAAATTGCAAAAAAAATCGAAAAAAACCTGAATTTTTTTTTAAAAAATACCAAAAAAGTCTGTATTTTTTCCCTATAAATACCTATCCATTTTTTTCACTTTCCACACCAAATCTTCATACAATTTCTTCTCCATCCAATAATTTTTTCTCTCCACTCACATTATTCACTTTCCACACCAATTCTCCATACAAACTCTTCTCCCTCCAATTTTTTTTACTCTCCACTCAAAATTTTCACCTTCCACCCCAATTATCCATACAAACTCTTCTCCTTCCAATATTTTTTACTCTCCACTCACATTTTTCTACTACTTTCCATTTGTATAAAAAAAAAAAAAAAAAACAAATGGCATCCTCTGTTGAAACCGGAGGCTCGTGGGCAACTCAGGAAGATATTGCGTTGTGTCAATCTTGGGTGAACGTTAGTCATGACCCTATCACGGGCAATGAGATGAAGTTCCATCATATGTGGAGCAAAATTCATGGAGAATTTTGTCAAAGATCGGGTTCCATTCGGACCGAAATGGCCTTATCTAGTAGATGGAAACTTCTAAATAAAGAGTTAGGAAAATGGAGAAATGCGTTGACAAAAGCAAGGGAGAACATTCGAAGCGGTCAAAATCTATCCGATGAGGTAAAATCTTTATAATTGCCATTTTAATCAATTTAATGTAACTTTTTTTTATTGCATATTCTATTTCTTTTTCTTGCATATTCTTTTTTTTTCTTTTTGCATTTCCAATTTGTCTATATTTTCTTGCATAATCAATTTTATTCTTGCATTTCAAAATAGTTTATATTTTCTTGCATAATAATTTTTTTTTCTTGCACTTCCAATTATTTATTTTTAATAGATCATACAAGCACAAATGTGGTTCGGTGCCATGGGGCAAGGCAAAAAAAGTTTCGTGCATTTCCAATGTTGGGAAGTTGTGAAGGATTGTTCGAGATTCAAAATTATTCCCACCGGTCCTCCGGTTGTGTTGAATGAGACGCCGCTCCACGATTCGCCATCAACCGATTCGCCATTGGACTCCCCAATGGAAACAGAGTCACCACTCCCACGTCCGCCGAGACCTATTGGGAGAAAGGCGGCAAAGGCCAAGAGAGGTGGCACTTCAAACAATGAATGTGTACAATTATTGGAGCAAATAGCTAAGAACACCTCACTAAGAATTGAGAGAGACTTGAAAAGAGATGCATTGGACATGGCACGAGAGGAAGCATACAAACTTCAACAACAACAAGCACAAGAAAAAGACATGGATGATAAAGAGATGAAAATCATGGCCATGGATACGAGCCATATGTCTCCTGAAACAAAGGCCTATTGGAAGCTAAGACGAAGGGATGTGATGAGAAGAAAACTTTTCCAAGACGACGGACCTAGCAATACGGATTGGTTAAATGATGAAAACCATTAGGTTGTATTGAAACACCTTTGCCATATGTTGTATTGTTGTATTGTTGTATTGTTGTATTGTTGTATTATCCTTTAATTTGTTGTATTGTTGTATTGTTGTATTATCCTTTAATTTGTTGTATTGTTTCCTTTTTATTCAATAAACAAAGCATTAAATAATATGACTATTTATTAAAAACCTTTAAGCATCAACACAAAGATGAATTAAAAACACACCTTCATTTATTGCAAACAACACACAAAAGAAACCATACATAAGAGCATAATAATAAAAACAAACATAATTCCAAAAAACACCACACACAAAATAAAAGCATAATTAAAAACAAAGCATAATTCCAAACAAAGCACTAATCTTGACTTCATCCATTGTGATTGCCTTTCCTCTCCCACAAGTACTCGATCAAGTCCATTTGACGTCTCTCGTGAACATATGAAGATTGCATTTCTTCATAACGATCAATCATGGGGTTGTTGAATTGACCATCCCGAAGTAACGGTTCGGGCTCCATTGGTAGTCCATTTGGTCCCATCGGCCTTTCATATATTCTTGTCAACGCCGTGTTCATGGGATCGGGTTCAAACACCTCTGGAGCATCGTAGTCATACTCATCCTCAACAATCATGTTGTGGAGGATGATGCAAGTCATCATAATACTCCGCAGCACCTCCTCATCTAGCATCCGAGCAGCACCCCTGATAATTGCCCAACGAGCTTGCAAGATACCGAAACACCTCTCCACGTCTTTCCTGTAACCTTCTTGAAAGGAAGCAAAGTTTCTTTCCTTCTCGGATTGGGGATTCGAAATTGTTTTCACGAATGTCGTCCACCTTGGATAAATTCCGTCGGCAAGGTAATATGCACCAGAGTATACGGTATTGTTGATTTGGTACGTGACCTGGGGGGAATGACCTCGCAATACCTCGTCGAACACCGGGGATTGACCGAGGACATTCAGATCATTCTGAGATCCGGCAACCCCGAAGAAGGCATGCCAAACCCAAGTGTCGAATGAAGCTACGGCCTCCAAAATTATACTTTTTTGCCCCTTCCGATTCCCGTACTCTCCTTGCCAAGCAGTAGGACAATTCTTCCACTGCCAGTGCATGCAATCGATGCTTCCAATCATTCCTGGGAAACCTCGATCCTCGCCTTTTTTTAGAAGCCTTTGCAGGTCCCTCGGCGTGGGTTTGCGAAGGTACTCCCGCATGTACAAATTTTCCACTGCATCACAAAATCGCACCAAGCACTCTAGGATAGTAGATTTTCCCATCCTTGCAATCTCATCCACCTGCTCTGCAGATGCCCCATACGCAAGCATCCGCAAAGCAGCTGTAAGTTTTTGCTCCGGGATAAGACCCAAAACTCCAACAGCATCATGCTTTTGAGTGAAGTATGTGTCATAATTACAAATATCATGCATGATTTTTTGGAATAAATGTGGCTGCATTCTATATCTCTCTCGAAACTTAGAAGCAGGATATAAGGAATTTGGGATAAAGTAATCCTCCAAGAGATTCTTACCCCGAGACTCCCTACGTCTGTCCATATTTGGGGCACGACGATGGTGTTGCCTTGATTGATTAAGCATACACACTGCTGCTGCAAGCATTTGTTCCTCTTCTTCATCGGCGTCTCGATCTTCATCAGCACGTCTACGCCGGATTTCTTCCCTTTCTTTTTGTTGCCTCTCCAACACCCTCCTCAAGTTTGACATTGAGAGTAGAAAGTGTTTTGTAAAATTTGAGAAATGAAGGAATAGATAAGAGATGGTGTGAGAGGTATGAGTTGATGGTGTAGTTTTATAGAGGGATTCAGAAGATAGAGATGACACGTGGCACAAATTTAGAGGGTGAAAATCTTATCTGAAATATGAGATTATAATTTTTTAAACATATCTGAAAATCTTATCTGACATAGGACACGTGGCACAATTTTAGAGGATGAAAATCTTATCTGAAATCTGAGATTATAATATTTTTTAATGAATATCCGAAAATTTTATCTGGAATAAGACACGTGGCAACCGAGATTCTCATCCGAAAATCTTGACTTGAAAAATAATGGACACGTGACAACCAAAAATCTATTCTGAAAATTTAATTACAAAAGATTATCAAAATTAATGATTTAAAGTATAAAAAAAATAGGAAATAAAGTACAATGAATAGTATTTGCCTTAGACTTGCCCTAGACTTAGCCCTTGTGGGTGGAACCACAAATGCAAAGGCTGCCACTATTCACGTGAATAGTGGCAGCCCTTGCTTGCCCTTGCCTTAGACTTAGCCCTTGTGGGTGGAGTTGCTCTTATGTAATCTGAAATTCATAACGCTCAAATCAAAGCCCAATAGAAAATAGAAAATAGAATGACAAAAATAATAAATAAAAAAGCTAGAAAACCCTGCTGGATTGAACCTCCTTCTTCGAGAGGCCAAAAACCCTAAACCCTTTGACCCTCTACCGCTAGCGATAGAGAGAGATGGGAAGTACAAGCAAAGACCTTCTGCAATTGGAGCACAAGAAGGCCTTAACTTCACCCATTGGTATCTCTTTCTCTATATCTGTATCTCTCTGGTTCGCTCGCTTTCTGTGCAAACTCATTAGCTCACTGTCTGTGTATTTTCTTGCAGAATCCACACTACTTGTTTGTAAAAATGACTCACAGGCTTGTCAAACAAAGAAGGCTCAACCTGAAGGGAAACCCATCGGTGTTCCTGTTATCAAAAGCCAAGGTACTCGATTTGCCCCCTTTTAAATTTGGTTTCTTTGCTCTTCTTTTTTATTTGTTGTTTTTGTTAAGAATGTGGATTCTGCAAGCAAGTACAATAGAGATGCAGGTGTAGAAAGATCATTTATGTTATCGGGTCATCCTCAAGTATTCTCAAAATTTGTCACAAAAGGCTTTATCTTTTCTTCAGAGCTAGTTCGTAGGATTAAGCTATGACCATTTCAATTTAAAGGAAGTTGATTTATGTATTCGTGGTAAGAGTTAAAATCTAAAATACCACTATGGCTGTGTTCGGCATATGTAGAGGTCTGTCCTTTGTCTATTTGGTAAATTTTTTCTATGTTGGCTTTGTACAGGACCAACGAGTTGATGTTTAATCCTCCACTGGGTTTATGATTTGGGTGATGCGTGCTTAATTGCTTATGCGAGGTCTTGGTTATAATCAATTGTCAGCATAACATCTATGCAGCCTGTCTACTTTTTGAAATTTCCTATGTTTTATATTTTATTTACAAACTTGCAAATTGGCTAAGTTGTAGTGGTTTGGTTTAGAAGGATGTGATTTAAGTCTCCTGTTATTGAATTTGTCTCATTCTTTTTGATGTTGTGCTGAATTTTCATAAATTAATTTTATGAGATGAGATAATTTTTTTGCGCTGCCTACTTTTTCTTAGCCCCTGAGATATTATCTTCTTCCTCTTTTGGTTTATTGGAAAGAATTCTTATTGAGATAAAGGAAAAAAAAAATCATGTTTTTCAGTAAACATAAGTACTTCTTTGTCTAGGTGTTAAACCCTCCTTCAGATGGGCTTGAAATCTGTGTTCATGTTGATCCACTACAACCTGTTCATTACCTTACCTTGTAATACTGTTGCTCCTATGGTTTCCTTATGCATATTTTCTCTCACTAGAGCTTCTACCTTTAAAAGACCATAGAGGATTTGTGCAATTTGGGCTTAAGAATATGTCCCAAGCTTTTGTTTCTTTGTTTAAATAAAAACTTAATTGATGATCAGACAATGTCAATGTAGAAGATTGAAATAGATTACAGAGCAATGTAACATTGAAACTTGAGGCTGGACTGAGATGGATGTTTTGAACTGTTTTCCCTTACCCCTTTTTCGTTGGGTGAAACAGTAGTTTGCACTTCGTCATGTACTTGAGATTCTTCAGTTGTCTCTGCTTCTGTTTTATTCATAGTGTTGTTTTCTTAGAAATAACTTGGATAATGCTGCTCATTTTCATTGCTTGTCTGCAGTTTTGGGAAAAATAAGGGACTTCTTGGGAGTCATATCAGAAGCTAATGAAAGATTAGAAAAGGATGCAAAGGTTGGCATATTTTTCCTGCAGCCCAAGCTAGATTGTTTATCCCAATTCCAACATACTTTTCAAATCATAATTTGTTTTTACTCGTTTACTTGTATGTAGGATAATTCAAAAAACTATGATATTGAAGCGCTCACTGGAAATGAATCTCAAGTCATTGAAATGGTCTCTCTTTCTCTCTCTCTCTCTCTCTCTCTCTCTGTGACATACACACATACACACATACACATGCACATACACAGAGGGGATTTATAATTTATTTTGGGTGGACCTGAATTGACAGGATTTAATGCTGGGTGTTGCTGATCTTCAAACTCCTGAGGCTGTGGCTGCTGCGGAATCTGCTATTTCTGGTTATCAGCCTGTTATACCATTGGCCGTCAGCAGTAGTGAAGAGGAGTCACAGGATAGCAGTGACAACGATAGTAGTAGTGATGAGGATGACGATGATAGTAGCAGTGAAGAGGATGAAAGTGATGCTGAGGATAAGAAAACATCCTCTCCTGTCAAACTCAAAACACCCAAGTCTGACAAAGATAATTCGAGTGATGTTCGTAACGGCCGGTCCAAAAAGCGGCCAAAAATTGTTGAGCTTCCTTGAAATCATGTGAGATCTAGTTCTAGTATCTGTGAGTTTCAGGAATTATCAATTTATTGTAATAGTTGGGCAAGTCTAAAGACTTCCATACTGTGCGAAGGGAATATGATGAACGGTTCTGGGAGTATCTATAAAAAGTTGTCAACTGTGGTATAATTTAATACGTAATTTCTTTTCACCCGAATCAGCAGAGTGAATTCTAAGTTATTTGCCACTAGAACAAAAGAAAAAGATTACCCAAGTAGGAAGACAATTCCGAAGGAAAATATGTCTTTACGATCAAGGGAAAAATATTTAGAGGACCACTTTGTATTATGCCTCGTTAGAGGAGAGACTCATTCGAAGAGGGACGTTATTATTTTCTCCCTATTTTATTTGTTTCGTTGAGAACTATACATGCATTGGCAAATCGACCAAAAAAAGAAAAAAAAAAACATAGATTGGCAAAATAAAAATAAAATGCGTTGGAAATTAGAAGGGAATTATTATTGGCACTCCAAAATCTGTATCAGTGCATCAAATTATAGTTGGTTCATCAGATATGTAGATTAAAGCCACAGTAGAACCATTATTATTCAAATTTCTTGCTAACCAACAAGCAAAGTACACTTTGAAAGTTGAAACAGTTGATCAAGACAACCTCAAAACGAACCAAAACATAAAAATACCCTTGGTGACTAAAAGCAAGGAGTGCACCATCACTTATTTTATCAAAGGAGGCTTTGTTTAATTACCTAGCTATATCATATATCACCTCATTTTTTATTTTCACCTTATTAATCAGCAGGCATCCATTCCATTAATGGCTTAATCAAATCTGGATTAAGCTTAAGCTTCCTTAATTAATAAGGACGCTGCCCAACATAGTTGCCAGGAGGGTCATAGTTGCAAGTCACAAACCACCACCCATTATTGGTGCACTGAACCCTAGCACACCCCAGCCTAACGGAGTTTTTCCAAACCACTTGAGTATAATGCAGGCACTGCTGCCCTCCAACACAAGAGTTTGAGGTGTAGTTATAGTTAGGCTTCTCTTCCACCCACAAGTTCACAGCAGCTGTGCCTGTAAATGAGCCACTCCCCTTGGCCAAGTTCTCACCATAAGTCCCATTTGAATGCACCAGGTTGCAATCTGCAGCTCTTGAGTTGGCATAGCTCTGAGCATAGGCCTCGACGGTGCTGTCCCACGTGATGTTCGGGACGCCGACTTGCTTACGTGCCACGTTGTGTGCGTTGAGGTAGTCTTGCTGGGAGTTTTGGGCATGGGAGGGATGAAGCACCAGAGACATGAGACAAAGAAGTACAATGCACAAAGCCATGTTGTTTGATTTTTCTGTGTACCAAATGATTATGTAACTTATGAGGATTTGTACTGTCAATGTGACATTCTTAGGCT
Organism: Prunus avium; assembly: GCF_965620075.1. Taxonomy (NCBI): domain Eukaryota; kingdom Viridiplantae; phylum Streptophyta; class Magnoliopsida; order Rosales; family Rosaceae; genus Prunus; species Prunus avium. The sequence goes on from NC_142291.1 coordinate 32,790,847, forward strand.
ATTTATAGGAAGAAGTACAATTAATTAACAGATTATTTCTGGACCGTTAAGGGAATATAATATGAAAAGTATTTTATCAAAAGGATACATGTCACCATTTAAAGCAACCAAAGTCATCAAAAACTTCCCCCTTGGTCTTGCATCACAAAACTTTGCGGTCACCTTCAGCTATGTGTTATATATATATATAGCAAGAGCAAGTGGTGCATTGGTCACTACGGCTTGCATGCTGTTATTTTTCTAAAAGAAGCAACTTCATTACAAAAAAATTAAGAACGAATGTGTTACTTCCAGTTTGAATTTCATCAATTGAAAGTACTTTGAATCGCAATACATATTGCTTTATCTTTACACATGTTAATCAGATAATTCGTAACTTAGTGGTTAAGAGTGTTTACCTATGCATCTAAGGTCTTGAAGTTCGAATTCCCCCTCCCAATAAAGCTTGTAAAAAAAAAATTGGAGAATGCTCTAGCCCGTCCCAACTTAGAAAAATGAGTGAAAAGAAACTCTAAAGTTAAGGCCCAGTCAAGGCCAGCATAGGCTATCTCCAGCCCTCATCTGAGATTCAAATAAGGCCCAAATATTCTGGACAGTGAATGTGAGTCCAGGGACTATCTGATGGCCTGTCCTCGGGGAGGTTTTCATAAATTATTGTTGCTTTAGATTTGCTCTTTTGTGACTTAGGCTGTTTGTCTTGGCTCTCTATCTGAAGCCTAGTTTAGCCTCGATCTTGTTTGCTGTGTTTTGTTGGCGTTGCTTTCGCGTTTTGCTAATGAAGTACTTATTCATACCCTTTAAAAAAAAAGAAAAAAAAAGAGTGTGACTCATGTCCCAAATTGCCAATCATCGTAACACACTATTGGCAATTTGAAATTTTTTGTGGCTAAGATATCAATGAAGATGTGTTTAGGAGGGATTCAAACTTCCAGCCTCCTCTAATATTTGAAAGAAATTTATCATTAAATCAAAATTTAGTTGGTGAAATGTGTATAAATGTTTAAACATCAATTTTATGTGTTTGGTCAAAATGTTTGGAGAGTTTGGAGTCCAATTTTAGCTGAATAGAACCGAAATCGAAATTGGTATGAATTGGTTCGATTTGGTTTTTCAACGGTTGTTGATTTTTTTCGATCTTTTGGAGTTCAGTTTGGCTCGGTTATCTGGTTCAGCAGTTCATATGCCCACCCCCTAGTGTGGACACATATTTTGTGTTTGACAAAAATTCTTATACGTGATTATTATACAGTCAGGTGATGTTACAATCTACACGTTATAACACATGTTTTATTTATTAATTATAAATCGAAAAATACAACACGTAATGTCACACAAAATAAATTTATGTATTTAGAAGTGGACGAAAGTAATATACCTCATTGGCATGACTAGTCTCTCCCTATTTTTTTGTCAATGACTAATAGTAATAGATGAGGTTTCTGTTCACCCAAAAAAAAAAAAAAAAGGATCCATTGACGGCCAACCTCACCTTTGCTCGAGCTGCATTGACAGCCAAGAGCTAGTCTTGTGATGGCATTTGGGCAAGGAAAAGATGGACCGCGTCTAGGCTTTGGTCAAGGATGAAAATGCGTGGTGCTGAAATGTGGAAATTTTTTCCTCTGCGGGTCCAAATGGATTTAGTAAAATGTTAAAAGATGCAATGATTAAACCCATTAATTCTTCTGTTGGAAACAAACCTAACTAAAGTCAAGACAAAACAATTTTTCTCCGAGTAATGCTACATTTATCATATTTTTATCCCACATTTATATACCATATAATGTGACATGTCCATATCATATGCCACATCAATGAAATCAATGAAGTATATTTTAATTATGAAAATTGGAAAGAAAAATAAATACTCAAATAAATCATAAAAGTAAAGAAAATGATAAATAATTTAAATTGATGTGGCTATCCACCTTAGCTGACACATAAGATGGTATAGGAATGTGGTATACAAATGTGGTAAGAGTGGCATTACTAAATAATTTTTCTCCTCCTACCATTTACCAGCTTCATTTTCGTCCGTCTCTTCATTTCCCAGAGGAAAAGGGTAGCTAGAGATTGAATTAATTTCGTTTGTAGAAATTAAATAATCATTGTGTTTTATGTCCTTGTAATGCAGATACATTTCAAACTTGGCTTAAAATTAAAATGCAGGACTTGACTATAAGAATATTATTAAAGGAATAATAGCATCTTAATTCTTTGATTGTCCGGCGCCATTTAACAATTGGGTCCATGGTCTCAATGATGGCTCTTGAGTGACTTTGGCCTACCTACCTAGGCTCCCATGTAGTGCTTCTGCCATCACACAAGACTTGACTTGACACCCCTTCCATCGACTATAGAATAGCAAGCAATTTAATTATATCCTTAATTCCTAACAACACAATCAGATAACTAAATTGGATGCTTCCTCAATACAATATTGACTTGTTGAAAACCAATATGGAGGTAGATTAGGATAAATATTTGTTTATGACTCTAACGGGAAACACTTGTGTTTGACAAAGAAAAAGAAGGGAAATACCCGTGTGAAATGTGAATAGTACTGTTTTATTATTCACAGCCAATCACAATATGTCATGCGTGATAATTTTTTTATGCGGCAATTTGTAATTGGCCCAGGATAACAAAACAATGTTATCTTTGTTTCACACAAGTTTTTCTGAACTCTAAACATCACCCCATATTATGTAATTTTTTATATTATAACACGTGACAGTAAGGAGTATATATTTTAAAAGTCTACTTCTAGTTTACACGTCATAGTGGTCACCTACCGTTTAGATCTAATACAATGGTGAATAATAATATACAAAGTTCAATGCTTAAACCCACCCACTCCTCTCATTGTGTCACGTCTGTCCGTTCAATCTCCCAACTAGCCTCCCTTCTTCCTTTTTTGGGTAGGGTTTTCTCTCTTATTAATTATTGGTTTTATATTTTCTGATGTGGTTTTAAGCTCTTAGATTTCATTTGTCACAGAACTATTAGGTTTAGAATAACGATATTAACATCACCAAGCAATACAAAAATAAAAACAGTTATTCTTGTGTTGTGTTATTCTGGAAAATTGTCTAGAAAGTCATAATGAAGTTTTTTTTTTTTTTTAAAAAGGAGGAAAATCAAAAAAAATTTCAACACATTCCTTTGTCAGATGAGCAAGAGCATGAACTTCCTGCACTAGTCGAGGAAACGAAAAATCCAAAGGAAATAAGAAAAATTAAAACTTGAAATCAAGAAGGGATAGAAAGAGGGTTCAGCCGTACCAAACAATAAAACCACATTGACTTCAGATTCTCATTAACTCTTCCATGGAAGTGACAAAAAGAAGAGACAACGAGGAAGTTAAAAACCTATATGGAGATGTGCTTCAATGGAGGACAGAGGCCATCTTTCTAGAGAAGGGTGAGTTGGGCCAGCATAATTTCTTTTCACTATATATGAATTTGAATCACTTGTCTCTCAACCTAGTGGAGATTCCAAGTATCCCTATCTTCTTTGTTGAGAAATATATATAAATCTGCATATGACATTGATATGTAATGTATAGAAGACAAATGAGACGTTTTCCAGAAAACTTCATGGAATGCGACATTTGGACGAGTTTACAACATTTTTTTTTTTATCAATGAGTTTACAACTTCATTGTAAACATTAAGCAAAGACCAAATTTTATTCTCATAAATTAAAAATGAAAACTCTTATTAAAGTACTGTAAGCTTTCATTTAGCCACAAGAGGTTTGCTGATAGCTAAATCAGTAAGGCTTCTGGCCAACATAGTTGCCTGGGGGATCATAATTGCACCCAATGAAGGTACCTCCATTGTTGCACCTAACTTTGGCACATCCTACACGAGCTGAGTTGCGCCAGACAACCTGAGTATAATGGCCACACACCTTGTTAGGAGCACAGGTGTTTGAGTTGTAGTTATAGTTGGCCTTCTCTGCCACAAACAAGTTCACGGCAGCCGTGCCGGACATGTCACCGCTGCTCATCGCTATGTTTTCTCCATAAGGCCCACCGGAGTGCACAAGATTGCAATCACCTTTACGGGAATTGGCATATCTTTGTGCATAAGCTGCTAGGTTTGGATCCCACGTTAAGGCTCGAACACCTACTGCCGCTCGAGCGGCGTTGTGGGCTTTGAGGTAGTCTTGTGGTGAGTCTTGGGCAAGAGTGGGTTGGAGGAGGGCTAAACCAACGAGACAAATCAAGGCAAATGACATCTTACACAACCCCATGCTGGTTTGCAGTCTCTTTGCAAGATATTTTGTTTGGTGTTTATTGATGGGAAATGAGAGATGTAACATGGAGTATTTATAAGGAAAATGTTAGGGCTGATAGACAATTGGAGAGAAAAACTTTTTGGTGGAGAATTCTGTCAACTTGACAAGCTAGGTCTATGGCACATCTTATTATCTAGTCCCAAAAATATTGGTAAATTTAGCTTAACTCCTTGAAAGTCATTTTTCCTCAACTACAACCCATCTCTTTATTTTTATCTGAATAAAATCCTGTTTGTTCTAAATAAAACCCGATGACTAGGATCCAACTCGGCAAGTTACCTAATCAAGCTCAAAATCGAATTGATTGTACTTTTTTTACTCCTAAAATACCCCCAACTAAACCATTATTGCATTTTGTATATTAATGTAGAAACCAATATAGAAACAAATTTTAATTGGATTGTAACTAATGACACACGTTGAATTTGGAAAGATCTCCAAATGGATGTGTAAATTAATTTGGAAACTGTCTTAAAATTTAACAATAAATTTAGATTTAACATACCTAATCGGTTTATTTAATTAAAAAAATTTAAATTTATTTATGAAGTATACATGATTAATTATCTATTATATTATTGTTTTATAAATATAATAGCATACATACATTTTTATGTTGAAAAAATAACGTACCTATTACTTATTTTTACGAAAAATAACGTACTTAGTATGCATTTAATTATTATTCAAATAATAGGGTTTAGGATATACCCAACTTTTATAAATGCATTTTTAATATAATTTACCTAATAATTGACTATTATGCAATAATATAACTTGTAATTTACTTATTATGGGTATATTGTAGGTATATTAAAGTCAGCACATTTATAGGTATATTGTGAAAATAATTTACCTGCCCAACTTTTATAGGTACATTGACTATTATGTACCCAGTGTGGGTATATTGTAAGTATATTAAAACCAACACATTTTTTCTATGAGTATTGTACCTATTAGAATATATATTATACATATACAATTATATCATGTTTAAATATAATTGTAGGATATTAGTTATAATAAAATTCATTTATTTGAGCTATAGGGGATGAGGGGGAGAAATTTGGTTCCATGGTTTCAAACGATGGCTCTTGACTGATCTTGAGCAACTTATCTCATCCCATGTAATGTAGTGCTTCTGACATCACAAAAGACTCGACTTGATCACCCCTTCCATCGACTATAGAAAGCATATTAGTTGTATATATCCTTAATTCCTAACATGTAAGTAAACGGGACTTCATTTCGGAAACGATCATATAACTAATGGGTGCTTCCTCAATACAATATTGACTTGTTAAACGCCAATACGGATAAATTTTAGTGTATGACTCTAACACCATTACACCATATATTCTTTATTAATTACTTATATAGAAAATTAGATTAAAACTCAAAACTGATAGGGTTTATTAGGAATAACCCATGCATTTTAAATTTTTGATGTAAATCCATTGATTATTGTTCCACGTCATCAAACTTACTATAGTGAGATGATGGGTTAGTTGATATATATTTAATTTTTGACATCGATGAACACTAATTTTTGGGACATTGATCACCTACCGCCAACGGTGAATACTAATTTTTGGGCGTGGAATTTTGTTGATGATATGTAAACCATCAAAGTTGAAGGTGTCAAAACACCCCCCTTGGCAAATAATAGATTGCCATCACCATCAACAGAAACCAGAAGTACTAGATCACAATCCGTTTCCACATGTTTACGGCCTTTAAATATAGAAAATATTACTTCTTCCTGTGCTATAATTCCTCAAGTATTTTCAAGAATAAATGAAAATGTAAGATTATACGTGCTTTATCCACTCAACTCAACTTGTGTATAATGAGCCAAACATTTGTCCATGGCTTAGCATAGTTCCGGGCATAAGCCGCTACGTTAACGTCCTACGCCAGAAGGCCAACGTCATCACTTTTGCCAGCAGGAGAGCCAGATCGTCGACTAGTCTTGTGATGAGACTTGGGCAAAGTGAGATGGACCTGTAAATTACAGTCAAGCCTAAGAGTCCTCCAACACACAAAAAGCTTTTGTCATAGATTGGTTTTTCTCCGTTGACTATAATGAAAGAAGAATGATTCGCATGTCACGGGGATAACACTATTTTGTTATCCTCATTCACAAGAATCCTGCGGTTTTATTTTTCTTCGTGAGTACGTCAATTCAAAGTAAGTCGGATGCAAATTTTTTTTTTTCTTGAGCAACCACCAATTTTGTTTATTCATTTGTTTTCTTTTATATATATATATATATTTTCTTATTTAGCTCTCTCTGTATTAGTAAGATCAGTAGCAAACTCGAGGAGGAAGAGACTGCGTGACACATGATTCGAGGCATAATTAATTTTTATTTGTTTATTTAATTGATAATTTGATATTGATTTGTTTATTTAATTGATAAAATATAGTCAATTAGTCATAGTTATAGATATAAAACCCTTATTTTGTTTTAATTATACAGTTATGGAATGGTACTTTAAGAGAGAGTTTAAATCCTCCTTCAAATAATTATCAGTTATGCAATTGCTCTGGTTGAGAGAGCTTTTTCAGATATGAATATAGTGAAAGCACCATTGCCTAACAAAATAGGAAATCAATGGTTGAGTGATAGCTTAGTTGTTTACATTGAGAAAGATATTTTTTCTTGTATTAGTAATGCAAATATAATGCGACGTTTCATGATATGAAACCTCGTCGACAACAATTGTAGGTTAATTGTAATGTTATTTTTTTCAATTAATTATGAATAACATTAGTATTATTTAAATTATACGGATATTTAGATGTCTATATATATTTGTTTCGAGCTTTTAGCCTTTAAAAATTGCACCTCCACTGAAAAATTCCTAGGACAGCCACTGCCCATCCGATTACACTTCTCCATGTGGAATCCTATTACTCGAGACGGAACGTAATTAATTGAGAATAGCAAAATAGTGCTATCTACGTGGTATATAAGTTTTTCTCAGGAAATCTTTTTGGTCAAGGATAAGCAAGTGGGGTTGTAGGAGGCATGCATGTGGAGTATGTGTTGGAATATAGTGTGGAAATTTTTCTTTCAATTATTAAGGGTCCTTTTTCCTTGCATTCATTTTCCATCCTTTTGCCCTGAGGGAAAGGGTAGAAATTGATTGAATTGTCATTGTCCTCCTACAATTCTTGTAGAGCATAATAGACATTTCAAACTTTTCCTAAATGGTCTCAGTCAAGAGATTGTGGGCTTGTTTGTTAGGGAGGACTAGATTAGATTAGACTAAACTAACAAAATGCCTATATTTCATGTGCATTCAAGGCATAATATGGATATTTTGCCTAACTTGGAGAATAATGAGGACTATCTATAAGAGGTTGATTACTAAAACTTATCCCCCTACCCCCCTTGAAAATGGTGGGATTATAAGGGATAAGTTTTAATCCATAATCCCTTTGAAAATGGTGGGATTATAGGCATTTTGCTAGTCTAGTCCAGTCTAGTCTAGTGCTTCCTAACAAATGAGGTCAGTCATAGAACAATACATATCTTAACTCCACTAGTTAAAAAAACCCCTTGCGCAACCAAATTTTGCGCGACGAAACACAATTCGTCTCTCAAAGTGACTTTGCGCGACGAAAATTAAAATTCGTCTCTAAAAGTCTTACGCGACTAAATTTTGCGCAACGAAAAACAAATCGTCGCACAAAGTCACTTTGCGCGATGACAAAACATCGTCCCTCAAAGTAACTTTGCGTGACGAAACAATAAAATTCGGTGCACAAAGTCTTGCGCGACGAAGTCTGGTTCGTCTCGCAAAGTCTTTACAAAAATAAAAAAAATAAAAAATTATTTTTAAAAATCTTTGGATGACTTTGCGCGACGAAACAATAAAATTCGGTGCACAAAGTCTTGCGCGACGAAGTGTCGTTCGTCTCGCAAAGTCTTTACAAAAATAAATAAAATAATTTTTTTAATAAAAATCTTTGCATGACTTTGCGCGACGAATTTATAAACTTCGTCTCGCAAAGTCTTTACAAAAATAAAAACAAAAAAAATAAAAAAATTATTTTGTTAGAAAAATATAATATTTTAAATGTATTATATTTTAAATTGACGATCAAATTGGTTCATTGTATCCATATAGGGTCAAGGAGTGTAGCTGTAAAAAATCATCAAAATAGAAATTGAAATAACCGTTAAATCGTGATTTTTCGTTTATAACTGTCAAAAAGTTTTGTCCTATTACTTGATATCTGAATGTTTATTTTTTCCGATTTTTGGCGTATATGATCTCGAAGTATAAACAAACAAGTTTGACGGTTGGATCTTTGAAACTAGTTTCGTAGAATGCGTATGCCATCAAAACAATATATTCACTAACAATTAAGAGTTTATTTATACTTTCATTAAATACAACATAAGATTTTGTGGTATCCACTAATGTAAATATTTTAAATTGAAGATCAAATTGAGTCATTGTATTCATATAGGTTCAAGGAGTGTAGCTGTAAAAAATCATCAAAATCGGAGTTAAAATAACCGTTAAATCGTGATTTTTGTTTATAACCATCGAAAAGTTTTGTCCCATTACGTGATCTCTGAATGTTTATTTTTTCCGATTTTTAGGGTATACGATCTCGAAGTATAAACAAACATATTTGACGGTTGGATCGTTGAAACTAGTTTCATAGAATACATATGCCATCAAAACAATATATTCACTAACAATTAAGAGTTTATTTATACTTTCATTAAATATAACATAAGATTTTGTGGTATCCACTAGTGTAAATATTTTAAATTGACGATCAAATGCAGTCATTGTATTCATATAGGGTCAAGAAGTGTAGCTATAAAAAAATCATCAAAATCAGAGTTGAAATAACCATTAAATCTTGATTTTTCGTTTATAACCGTCAAAATGTTTTGTCTCGTTACTTGATCTCTGAAAAAAAAAGTTTCCCGATTTTTGGCGTATATGATCTCGATGTGTAAACAAACAAGTTTGACGGTTGGATCGTTGAAACTAGTTTCATAGAAGGTGTATGCCATCAAAACAATATATTCACTAACAATTAAGAGTTTATTTATACTTTCATTAAATATAACATAAGATTTTGTGTTATCCACTAGTGTAAATATTTTAAATTGATGATCGAATGCAGTCATTGTATTCATATAGGGTCAAGGAGTGTAGCTGTAAAAAATCATCAAAATCAGAGTTGAAATAACCGTTAAATCATGATTTTTCTTTTATAACCGTCGAAATGTTTTGTCCCATTACTTGATCTCTTAATGTTTATTTTTTCCGAATTTTGGCGTATATGATCTCGAAGTATAAACAAACAAGTTTGACGATTGGATCGTTGAGTAGCTTTAAATTTGTTTATTTTGTACGTATAACACTTAAGAAATTGAATAGTATATATATTTATTAGTAGGTTTAAATTTTTTTTAAGACTTTGCGCGACCAATATAATAATTCGTCGCGCAAAGTATACTCTAAAAATTTGGGCGGGTACCAAAAATGCGAATTTTTTTTTACGACTTTGCGCGACTAATATATAGTAGTTTGTCGCGCAAAGTGTACTCTAAAAATTTGGCGAGTACCAAAAATGCGAAATTTAAAAATAAAAAAAAAATTACGACTTTGCGGGACAAATATATAATTCGTCGCGCAAAGTTTTGCGGGACGAGTATCTAATTCGTCGCGCAAATTTTTGCGGGACCAATATAAAGTTGTTCGTCGCGCAAAGTATACCCGAAAAATTTGGGCGGGTACCAAAAATGCGAATTTTTTTTTGCCAACTTTGCGCGACCAATATATATTAGTTCGTCGCGCAAAGTATACTCTAAAAATTTGGCGGGTACCCAAAATGCGAAATTTTTTTAAATTTTTTTTCCAACTTTGCACGACCAATATATAGTAGTTCGTCGCGCAAAGTATACTCTAAAAATTTGGCGGGTACCAAAAATGGGAATTAAAAAAAAAAAAATTACGACTTTGCAGGACCAATATAGTCATTCGTCGCGCAAAGTATACTCGAAAAATTTGGGCGGGTACCAAAAATGGGAAGCGGGAATATTGTGGTCGCGCAAAACTTTGAGCGACCAAAATTTCGTCGCGCAAAACCCTAAAAATTTGGGCGCGCACCAAAAATGAGAATTTTTGTAAAAAAAAAAATTCGAGACTTTGCGCGACCAATATATTGTTTCGTCGCGCAAAGTGATACGGTTTTTAAAACCAAAATAACACCTCCACCATTTTCTCAATGTCTTCTACTCTTACCTCTCCTCTCTCTTTCCTTCTCCCCAAATCCTACCCTTTCTCTCACACTCACTCCTCTCACTTAATCTCTCATCTCTCTCTTCACTATCTCTCACTCTCACTCACTCTCTTATCTCTCTTTTCATCATCTCTCACTCTCACTCACTCTTTCATCTCTCTCTCACTATCTTCTCTATTCTCTCACACACACTTCTCCCTCTCATTCTCACTCACTCAAAATCTTGCCAAAAGGTATATTCTCTCTAAACTTTAATTTTTTTTTCTTCATTAATATGTGTTTTTGGAGTTAGTTTTGAGTTTATGCCAATTTTTTGTTATTTTGTTGTTATTTGACAGTATTTGTTTTTTTTGTAGGGAATCGTCGAGACTTTGACGACTAAAGTTGAGGATTTGGATGCTATCCTCCGCCACTACCACCACAATAGGCTTGTAGATTTTATTATTGTAGTTTGTTAATTTATGTGTACATGTTGAATATTATATATATTGGATAATTTGACCACTATTTTTCATATGTAATTTTATTTTGAATATGTCAATTTAAATTAAAGTAATTAAAAAAAATAAAATCATACGATTAAATTAAATTTAAATAGTAAAAATTTGAAAAATTAATATAATGAAATTGATATAAGAGAAATAATAAAACAAAATGTCCAAAACCTTGGGCGACAAAATATTTCGTCGCGCAAACTATTAAACTAGTTTATTTTAATTAAAAATTGAAAAAAAACAAAAATTAAAAAAAATTGAATATTTCATCGCGCAAAGATTTGCGCGACGAATCTTCGTCGCGCAAAGTGTATTTGCGCGACATTAACTTTCGTCGCGCAAAATAATATTATTCGTCGCGCGAAGTAATTAATATTCGTTGCGTAAAGTGTATAATATTTGTCGCGCAAAGTAGTTATAATTGGTCGAGCAAAGTATCTTTGAGCGACGTTAGTATTCGTCGCGCAAAGTTGTTATAGTTCGTCGCGCAAAGTATTTTTGCGCGACAAAAAATAATTTTCGTCGCTCAAAACCTTTCTTTACGATCTTTGCGCGACAGAACTTTTGCGACCAAAATTTCGTCGCGCAAACTTTGAGCGACGAAATTGTACTTTGCGCAACAAAATTATTTCGTCGCGCAAAGTGTTTTTTATAGTAGTGCTCCCAAATATTTTGGGCAATGCAATTGGGTGGGTCAATTAGCAACTAGTTAGCTAGGACTGAGGGCAAAGGCGGAGACAATGAAGGCCCACAAGGGTCATCTAACCCTTCTGGAGTTCCCTAATTAACCTTGTATTTGTTTATATTTACCCTTTGTTTATAATTTATTCTTAAAATCTGACCCTTTTGATTGAAGTTTCACAAGCTGTTATAATTTTCATTGTTTTTTCCTTTACTTTTTTTTAATAATTTAAGAATTACTAACCTAAAACCACTTTTTTGTTATTTATTTATTATCTCAAATTAAAAACAATAATTTTTATATGATTTCTTTATTATTTGAATTTTGAAATTGGATATTATTGATAATGAAGTGATTATGAAAATATTTCAAGAGATGAAAACTCTTTGAGGATGATTGTGAATGTATTGGAATGACATATATGAGTTATTAATAAAGACTTTGTATTATTAAATAAATTTATCTTGTTTTGCGATGATTTTATTATTTGAGGTTGACCCTCCTTGATGAATTTTCTGGCTCCGCTCTTGATTGAGGGTTTCCTTGAATGTGTCGATAATATATTATTCTTCATTATTGAGTAACTTAAAATTTCCTATATCATCAATTTTAATTGTATGCAATTTTAATAGGTGATACGACGTGATAAGTGAGATAGACAAAAAACTGCATGTATGCCCTAGTTTCTACAAAATGTTTCTTGCCTCCATTGTTCATCAACAAAGAAATTTCCACAGTAATTTATTGTCTTAACCCGGGAATTAATGCAAAATTAGAGACGAGTCTACTTCCCTTAATGAGGAAACATGTATTAAGCGAAAAATCAAAGTCTGAAGCATTTCACAAATAGCAGGGCTAACTAGGAGCTAGCATATGCATGCATAGCTAGTTGCCAAATTTTATTCAAATATGAAAGTACGTAGCTAGCTTAGTGAGCACCATGCTAACTTCTAGCTAGTAAAACATACAATCACTCCTTTCATTTTATTCTTGAACAGAAAATAAAAGCTTAATAGCTGTTTGTTAAAAAGCTTAATTAATTTAGTAAGGCTTCTGCCCAACAATGTTTCCCCGGGGATCATAGTTGCACCCAATAAACGTGCCTCCGTTGGTGCATCGCGCTTTTGCACACCCTAAACGAACTGAGTTGCGCCAAACCACCTGCGTGTAATGTCCGCATACCTTCCCAGCAGCACAGGTGTTAGAGTTGTAGTCATAGTTGGGCTTCTCCCCTACGAACAAGTTCACGGCAGCTGTGCCGGACAAGTCACCGCTGCTCTTCGCTATGTTTTCACCATAAGGCCCGCCAGAGTGCACCAGATTGCAATCACCAGCACGGGAGTTTGCATATCTTTGGGCATAGGCTGCTAGGTTGGGGTCCCAGGTCAAGGGAGCAACACCTACCTGGGCTCGAGCGGCGTTGTGGGCATTGAGGTAGTCTTGTGGTGAGTCTTGGGCACCAGTGGATTGGAGCAGGGCTAAGCCTATGAGACAAACGAAGGCAAAGGAAATCTTAGACAACCCCATGGTATTGGTGTGTAGCTCACAATGCAAACTAATATATTGGGTGGTTGATGTAGGAAATGAGGCATATAGCATGGAGTATTTATAAGGAAAGTGTTACAAGGGGACTGTAATGTTCATTGAGGGCCAACATTTTATTTATAACACATATTGAAAGGCCTTACTAGTCAAAGTGAAAGGAAAATAAACCTCTCCGTGCAGTGGCGGTTTCAGGATTCGAAAGCCGACCGAGCAAAACTTATATATTAAACTCCAGTACGAGTAAATTTCATTAATAAACATAAAAAGATACACATATATAGTGAAGGGGCACATAATGAGCCTTAACCTCAAATGCATCTATATCTACAAATACAAAAACTAAAATAAAAACCAAAAGTAAAATAAAAAAATAAAAAATAAAAAAATAAAAAAATAAAAAATATTTCACATTAAAAAAAAAAAGGAGAAAACATGGGACTACATTATTATTATTATTATTTTAAAAACAACATCATGGCGCACTTCTTGATTCCACAATAGGAGACTTCAGTTTGGCCTTATGAATCTCCTCTCTTGGGATTTGTGCGAGACCAAAAAAATTAATAATTATAATTTTTAATTTAATTTGA